>NW_015387158.1:381600-412534 GCF_001527695.2 Protobothrops mucrosquamatus
GGCTTAAGAACATTTCAGTGGATTTTATCAGCATGTTTGAGATGGACAGGAAAATGGATGTAGTTTCCATAAACTGGAATTTGTAAATCTGTCTGGAAGCACAAGGAGCCAGACTGGGCATGATTCACATCTAGTGCAATTCTGCTTGGGTCTGAGGAGGTTTTGTCAGATGTCACAAACCATGCTGCAAAAATTTCAGCTCATATTCCATAATACCCCGAGTATATGGCATAGTCAGTGAAAATTTTGGTACAGTCAGTTACAGACATTCATTTAATGACAGCTCATATGTTTTAGTCTCCAGGCCTTTGATCATCTTAGTTGCTCTTCTCTGAACTTCTGTTGCTAAATGACGCAATTTCAAGATTTTTGGCGCAGTTATTAAATGAATCCAGCTTCCTCCGTTGACTTGGCTTGATGGGAGCCCCCTGGGAAGGACGCAACTGGAGATCACGTGATCCCAGGATGCTGCAACCATTGTAAATTCATACCCGTTGTCAAGGGCCCAAATTTTGATCACATGGCTGCAGAGATGCTGCCACAGTCGTAAGTGGGAGGACTGTTTGCAAGTCAGTGCTGTTGTAACTTCAAACGGTCACTAAAGAAATGATCATATGTTAAGGAAGATCTTTTAAAGGATCTCAAGGGTAGATTTACAAGACCAAAGAGAAGTCCTCACAACTCTAAAGCCTTTATTCTTGCTTTATCCTCTTGAACTGTCAGGACAATTAATTCTTTGGTTCTTACTTGAATTTCTACAGGTTTAAATTGTCTGTTGCCTATCCCGTGGCACTTGCTGTTCTTTGATGCCTACTCAAGGTGGGCAAGAGGACAAAAATACACTCAACCAACCTCCTTAAAAGGGTTCTTAACAAAGGAATGTTAAAGAAAAAGATTTCCACTGTTTCAAAGATGTTAACAAGGGAAAATAAAGGATTTCTATGGCTGAGTAATCCATTTTTTCCACGCTTAAAACACAGAGACATACACATATAAAACAAAACAAAAACAACTTTGAGAAACAAGACAAAACACACCCAAACACCCACCCATCCTCCCTCACACTCTATCATTCTGTCATTTTCTTCCTTCCTTCCTTCCTTCCTTCCATTCTTCTTTTTAAATTTGGACACATTCTGTAAGATAGCCCACTTAAGATACCTTAGTTCAAGGGTGTCAAACTCAATGCATCAGCATTGTGGTTGCCCTTGGGGGGCGGGTGGGTGTGGCCAGGGTGGGTGCGGCCTAATGGGTGGGCGTGGCCAGTTCTACATCATTCGCGTCAAGGGTGCCTATGGAGGCCTGGGCAGGAGTGGGACAGATCTGAGGGTCTCTGGCAGAAGGGGGTGGCACCGGGGCAAGTGCCAAGGCATGGTCCATCGGGGCAAGTGCCAAGATGGTCACCATAAAATTGTACATTGGCTCCCAGCCGGCCTGGGCCAGGGCCAAGCCAGCGGGGGCCGTTCCCTCACTGTTTCCAGGATGGCTTCGCGGGCCACATGAAACCACTTCGCGGGCCGCATCCGGCCCCCAGGCCTTGTGTTTGACATGTCTGCCTTAGTTCAAAAATGGTTGCTCTTATGATGCCCTCTTTTCCCCAGTTAAACGGCATGACAATGAAAGCTTTAGTAGCATATAGATACCTCCATAAAATATGTGATACACTGATAGTATTTAAATTAGGACAGTTCCTAGTAGGGCTCTGGCCAGAACTCATTAGGTTTACACTAAAGAATTGGCCTATTTTGCATTTCATGAATTATAAATTCGTAATTAATTATATAGAGNCCCCCCTCTGTGGACACGTGCGCCACCGCTGCCAGCAGCTTGCGCAGGTCCATTAGGCCGCCACCGCCCCCCGGAGCAGCAGCCCCACCCAGGACAAAGGAGGCGAAGCAGCCAGCTAGCAAGCTCAAGTAGAGATGGTAGAGCTCGCCCACACCCAGCAATCCAAAGGCCACCCCGAGCATGGAAAGCCGGATCCCCATCGGTGCCATGGCCCCCCCAGTCCCAGCTAGAATTGCATGCCTCCCCCCATCTATGCTGGGCCTCCTGAGGAGACCCCCTGGATCTCCCCCAACCCTGCCCGGCCTCCACAAGCATCCCCCCCATTAGCAACATCGAGGTGGCCATGCCCACCGCAGCCATGCCCACCCAGTCTGCCATGACAACCGCAACCATGCCCACCCAGTGGGCCACGCCCACCCAGTGGGCCACGTCCCCATGCCCCCCCCTGAGGGCACCACAATGCTGATGTGACCCTGGCACTTTGCAATAAATAAGTGGGTTTGGGGTTGTGGTTTGGGCACTCGGTCTCTAAAAGGTTCGCCTTCACTGGTATAGATAGTCCTCGACCCATAACCGTAATGAAGCCAACTGCTGAATGCCAATAAATTGTAGCTGCTCCAAAAATGCTGATCATGGGGATGCTTCATAGGTTGTAAGTGTGAAAAATGGTCATAAGTCACTTTTTTCAGGGCTGAGGTAACTTTGAACAGTCACTAAACGAACTGCTGGAAGCCGAAGACTACCTGAACTGTAAACCACTTGGCTTTTAGTAAAGTATGCCTTTCACTACAAATGGAGTTGAGGGTCTTTCGTGCCTAAAGGACCATGTCGTGCCAGATCTGACAGCATCTATGCCAGGGGTCCCCAACCTATGGTCTGCCTGGTATCGGACTGTAGTCTGTTGGCCACCAGGCCCCGGGAATAGCTGGTGAGCTCCCCCTACTTGCAGTAGCACTGCCCCGCGGGAACTAGCAGCCCAATTTGTGCATGCGGGGGGCACTAGCACCGCCGCCAGCATCACGTGGGTGCCAGCGGCCCATTTGCGCATGCGCGCGGGTGCCAGCTCGTGCCATGAGTGCGTGCGGCCCACTTGTGCATGTATGCACGTGCTAGCGCCACCATTGTGCATACGCCCATTTGCACATGCGCGCACAAGCTGTGCACGTGCACATTTCCCTGCTGCTCCCTTTTTTTCTGGAAAGGTTGGGGAGTTCTGATCTATGCTATTCTATAAAATAATCTTAAGGCTGTTCCTACTAGATTAAGCCATTCAAGTCAAAAAGAGCAGCATCCAAAGGACATGATATCAAGCTAAGTGATTGACACACCCCCAACAATGCCATATTATCCATCTTACCACTATTATTATTTAGTGACTGTTCTAAGTTGCGACAGTGCTGAAAAGGTTTACTTATGACCAGTGCTTTTTTTATTAAATAAAAAAAAGGTGCCGGAACTCACACATGTCATACAACCCACCTTGCCTACCCTACAAGGTTCCATCCCAAAAAGGTGCCGGAATTCCGTTCTGGGCGTTCTATGACAAAGAAAAAGCCCTGCTTATGACCAGACCAGTCCCCATAGTCGCCTTATCAAAATGTGGGCATGTATTTACAATGGTTGCAGCATCCCAGGATCACTTGATCACCGTTTGTGACCTTCCCCACTGGCTTCTAACAAGCATAGTCAATGGGGGGAGCCTGATTTGCTTAATGACTGCATGGTTCGCTTAACAACTGCAGTGATTAAGTTAATCATGGCAGCCAATAAAAGGTACTAAAATCAGTTGTGACTTACTAAATGACTACCTCACTTAGCGATGAAAGTTCCAGTGGTCCTAAGTCAAGGGCTACCTGTAATACAATTTATAAAATAGTCATCCAAAATTAGATCAATCCTGAGAGCCAAGGTAATATTTTATGTAATATAATATTGTGGGAAGTCAGCCCCCCCCCAGAGAAGGAAATATTAAAAGGGCAGAAAAATATATTTTCTCAAAGGATCTTAAAGAGGCAGAAAAGCATCCCCAGTTTTCTTAATAGCCCCAAGTCTCCCTCCCCCAAGCAGAAACCAGCTCTGTAGAAATGCAGATGTAAACCATTCAGAAAGGTTGAAGCTAGAAGATTAAGAAGACAAAGACACCTAAAATCTACATACCCCACCCAAACTCTAAGACAGGACATAATAGGATTAACCCACAGATGCCAAAGGGCACACTCAGACTCAGGTCAAAGTTCATGCCACAGGAACAACTCCAAACAAAAGGCTCCAGAGGGTATAAAAATCCACTCCCTACATGTGCTCATTCTTCTTTTCTTCCAGAGCCATCTTTCTGTCTGGCTCTCCTCTTCAATAAACTGCAACCTTCTTTCTAAAGCAGTCGCCATGTTGTTTATTCCCGGCTTGGACTGAACCATGATGAAGACTTTTCCTTCAACAATATATTATGTATGTGAAACAGTCGCAGCAATTGATAGCATCCAGCTAACCATGGCTGGTCTGAAAAAAAAGCTAAGCAGGGTCGAGCATAAGGCACCCCAAATGGTATCAAAACAATACATACACATCGGTCAACATTCCTATCCCCAAAAGCTCATATATAAATTACTTCATAGCATACAGAAGCATCTAGCTAACGCTGGCAGATCTTGAAAAAGTCAAATTGGTTTGGAGGATTTGGTTAGCATTCGGATAGGAGACCATGTGGAAATCCCAACGCTGTAGATTAGACCAGGAGTCAAAAACACCTCCCTAAAACAGGCAATGAAAAGCCACCTTTGTATCTTGCCAGGAAACTGACACAGACATCACCAGGTTGACTCAAAGGAGACTGAAGTCTGAAACAGCTACATTTGCCAAAGTTCTCAGTAAGACATCCGTCCCAGAGGGATCCAAAGGAATTTATTTTAGAAGCTTCGTTCTTTTCCCCAGAGGCCGAACTTAAATTCCTTTCTGATTTCTACAGCATTCTGTTTGTTTGTGTACGGTTTAGAGCCCATGATAGATTTCTTCAGCTTCCTGAGGTTTGCAAAGAATACCAGGAAGTTCTCCGTAAATTCCCTACAATAGCATTTACAAAAAGATAGACTTGTTCAGAAATATCAGCCAGACCTTAGCAGTTTCATTAATTGCATCTCTGACCTTCGGTCTGTTCGTTGCTGGATATACGCTGATCCTGAGTTCCTAAAGCAGAATGACCTCTGAAAGGGCAAAGGAGTTCACTGTGGCTTAAGAACATTTCAGTGGATTTTATCAGCATGTTTGAGATGGACAGGAAAATGGATGTAGTTTCCATAAACTGGAATTTGTAAATCTGTCTGGAAGCACAAGGAGCCAGACTGGGCATGATTCACATCTAGTGCAATTCTGCTTGGGTCTGAGGAGGTTTTGTCAGATGTCACAAACCATGCTGCAAAAATTTCAGNCTCTTTTCCCCAGTTAAACGGCATGACAATGAAAGCTTTAGTAGCATATAGATACCTCCATAAAATATGTGATACACTGATAGTATTTAAATTAGGACAGTTCCTAGTAGGGCTCTGGCCAGAACTCATTAGGTTTACACTAAAGAATTGGCCTATTTTGCATTTCATGAATTATAAATTCGTAATTAATTATATAGAGAACTTTTTTTTCATCTTAGAATTTTACATTCTCTTCTCCCATTGAAGAAATGCATATACAGTGCACAAAACAGGTGAATCGCGCGGAAGGCTACTTATGCACTGTACACAAAAAACAACAATGTGCACAAAGTCTATCTATTACAAAAAATATATCTACTAAAGGGAGGTATTTCTATATATATTTATAGATCTGAAAATGCTTAACCATTCATCATTGTTAGACATTGTTAATATTTAAATATTAACCAAAAATATTTCAAATCTATGCAGTAAGATGCTGAGGAAACATGGAAACCTTGCTAAAGAAAATATACGGTAGTTGCAGGAATTGGGTATGTCTATTTTTATGAAAAGAAGGACGAGGGGGACATGATAGCAGTGTTCCAGTATCTCAGGGGCTGCCCCAAAGAAGAGGGAGCCAAGCTATTCTCCAAAGCGCCTGAAGGCAGGACAAGAAGCAATGGATGGAAACTAATCAAGGAGGGAAGCAACCTAGAACTAAGGAGAAACTTCCTGACAGTTAGAACAATTAACAAGTGGAACAACCTCCCTCCAGAAGCAGTGAATGCTCCAACACTGGAAGTTTTTAAGAAGAGACTGGACAGCCATTTGTCTGAAATGGTATAGGGTTTCCTGCCTGAGCAAGGGGTTGGACTAAATGACCTCCAAGGTCCCTTCTAACTTCATTATTATTATTATTATTATTATTATTATTAATAATAATAATAATAATAATAATAATAATAATAATAATAATAATAATAATCTTCTCAAATAGCAAAGTTCCAAAGTGTCAATACTTTGGATTAGAAGCCTCAAATTCCCTTCCAATCCTATTATTCTGTTTTTCTGCAACATGGGCATTATTCATGGTGATACAGATAGATTTTTCCACTTTTGTCCTCTGCAGTTATTCAGCCAGATTGTTTTGCTCCAGAAAAAAAAAGAAAACTTTTAATGGCCAAATGCCACGTCCATATTTGCTGCTTTTGCCTCTGATTTGAGCTGGACTGCTGAGAAAAGAATTGATCGGGAATGCCAGATTAATTCGATCAGGTTAAATCTCATTCCTTTTGATTCTGATTTCCCTGATACCGAATAAATATATTTGTGTCTTCTTGTCTGACTTTGAGTCTGACTTTTGAGTGTGCACGTACAGCTGTCACTGGTTCCTAATCTTGTTTTTGCATTCTAATCAATCACATTGACGTTATCACCTACTCCTAGTGAGATAAAAACTTTCCCAGGGTATTGTGGCAATAAAGAATTAGAGAAATGATGTAGGCCAAGCGATAAATCCTGTCAGCAAACAATAATGTATGCCCCCCCTCCACTACAGACTATCAGAAAAAAATATATGACACAAACAAGTGTAACATAATTTTTACCAGGCTGCACATATTTTCGGGATTTGTTACTATAGTCAAACAAGGGTACAATAATATTTATGCCATAGCTGAGGTCAAAGGCTAATCTCAATTAGCAAACTACGAAACTGTATAAAAGAGGGATGGGAACAAGTTTAAATCCCCAAATCCTTTCATTTTATTGTTTTAAGTAACAGGCAGAAGCAGGCCTGATGGATGAATACCAAGGTGCTGCTTCAAATCTTCAAAACTTCGAAGTTGGGGTTGTTTTTTTTAATCATACCTGATTGCTTTCTTTAAGCAGGAGATTTAGCTTCACATACAGATCCCTGGGCTGAACACTAAGTTAGCACAGTGTTGCAAGTGTTTTTACAGACTTTTTCCTCAAAAAAAATGTAAAATTAAAAAAGAACAAAAAGAAATCCCTCCTCTTTTGCAGATAGTTCCCTTTGGACTCATAATATGTGCATGAATGGTGTTTGACCACATTGCACACTTGAAGGAAATCCACCATAAACTGAGGAGAAGAGAAGGACTTAGATCAAGATGTAATAGAGAAAATTTAGATTTAAGTCAATTTAATAACGGCCATTTAGCTCAGAGATTTTTTTTGAATGGGGAAGTCAAAGTAGACCAGACATGTCAAACACAAGGCTCGGGGTCCGGATGCGGGCCACGAACTGGCTTCATGTGGCCCGCGAAGCCATCCTGGAAACAGTGAGGGAACGGCCCCCGCTGCCTTGGCCCTGGCCCAGGCTGACTGGGAGCCAATGTACAATTTTGTGGTGGCCATCTTGGCACTTGCCCCGGTGGACCATGCCTTGGCACTTGCCCCGGTCCCATCCCCTTCTGCCAGAGACCCTCAGATCTGTCCCACTCCTGCCCAGGCCCCCATAGGCACCCTTGACGCGAATAATGTAGAACTGGCCATGCCCACCCAGTAGACCACACCCACTCCATCCACGCCCACCCAGTAGGCTGCACCCACTCTGGCCACACCCACCCGCGGCCCCCACAGGGCAACCGCAATGCTGATGCGGCCCTCAGTGAAATTGAGTTTGACACCCCTGAAGTAGACTAACACAAAGATAGGGAAACAAATAATATATACAGCAATCCATCTTAAATCCTACTATGGATCTTCTGCTAAAGCCTTGATGCTCTATACAAAATACTGCAACAATGTAGGTTGTATAACATTTTTATCTGCCAGCAGAAAAACAACAAAGAAACTGTCTTATTGTCCTGGGATTACCGCCAGGAGGAAGAAGTAATGTTTTAACATAAGGTTGAGTGTTTTGTTTTTTGTTTTTTTATTAAATTTTTACAGCTACCTATCTTATTGTCTGAGGCAACTCTGTGCAGCTTACAATATAATAAAAAAATAGAGATACAAAAAATATCTCTGTTACCAATTATAATTACAGGTAGTCCTCAACTTACAACCATGACTGAGCCCGAAATTCTTGTTGCTAAGTGAAACAGTTCTTAAGTGACTTTTGCCCCATTTTACAACCTTTCTTGCCACAGTTGTTAAGCAGATTACTGCAGTTCTTAAGTTAGCAACATGGTTGCTAAGTGTATCCGGCTTCCCCATTGACTTTGCTTGTCAGAAGATTGCAAAAGGTGATCACATGACCCCGGGATACTGCAACTGTCATAAATACAAGTCAGCTGCCAAGCATCTGAATTTTGATCATGTGACCATGGGGATGCTGCAATGGTCGTTAATGGCCATAAATCACTTTTTTTCAGTGCCATTGTAACTTCCAAAAGTCACTAAATGAACTGCTGTAAATTGAGGACTACCTGTATTACAGTCTTTTGCAGAGAGCTGGTTTTTTTGCCTAAAGTAAAAAAAAAAAATCCAAAATAGGATAATTTGAACCTGGTCCTTTGTACCTTGAGTGAGAACTGTGGCTTCATTTGGCCAATTATCTACTTGTTTATCTATCCATGGCAATCTCAGGGGCTGCCCCAAAGAAGAGGGAGTCAACCTATTCTCCAAAGCGCCTGAAGGCAGGACAAGAAGCAACGGATGGAAACTAATCAAGGAGAGAAGCAACCTAGAACTAAGGAGAAACTTCCTGACAGTTAGAACAATTAACCAGTGGAACAACCTGCCTCCAGAAGCAGTGAATACTCCAACACTGGAAGTTTTTAAGAAGAGACTGGACAGCCATTTGTTTGAAATGGTATAGGGTTTCCTGCCTAGAAGACCTCCAAGGTGCCTTCCAACTTTATTATTATTATTATTATTATTATTATTATTATTATTATTATTATTATTATTATTATTATTATTATTATTATTATTATTATTATTATTATTATTATTATTATTATTACTACTGTTGTTGTTGTTGTTATTATTAATCTTCTCCAACAGCAAAATTCCAAAGTGTCAATACTTTTCCTATCCTGCTTCTTCAAAGTCCAGGATTAGATGATAGCGAGGTATAAAATCCATTTTTAATCTCTTCGTGCCATTTGGGTTTGCAAAAGAATTGCAAAAGTTTTTGAAACAAAGAACACCACAGATGCTCAGCATCCAAGCCAATTCCTTTTCAGCAATGAGAAGACTGGAGGATATTGGATTGAAGCTTTTGCCCAATCAATATCTAACAGAGAAATAGTGATTCCCTATGGCCCATCTTTTTTTCCCCCTTCTTTTTGATTGGCCCATACATTCCCCCTAAAGACAGTTAGTTACAAGCAGAAAGGCATTAAAAAAAAAACCAGGCTTTTGGTAGGTGGACCCTAAAGGCTTCTTTGAGAGAAAATGAGCCATTGTTAACTCACGGTCAAACAGTTTTGTCCATTTCCAGCTTCCAAATTCTGGGATCTGGAAGGCAACTGTCTACTTTTATTGGATTGTCTACTAATTGGACAACTGTCTACTAACTGGACTGAGACTGGGAAATTGATCAGTGGAATGGGAAATATGTTTGCTTATATCCTGGTTAGCAGAAAAGAAGCATTGGCTTGGTTAAAGTAAAGATGAAGCTGCTGCAGTTAGTAGAAGAAAAGCACAGTGGGAAGCATCCAGGGGTCTTCAAACAAAGCAGGAGATGCTATACTATTCCAGATAAATGACTATTCAATCTCTTCTTGAAAACCTCCAGTGATGGAGCTCCCATAACTTTCTGAAGGCAAGCTGTTCCACTGATTAATTGTTCTCACTGTCAGAAAAATTCTCCTTAATTCTAGGTTGGATTTCTCTTTGATAATCTTCCATCCGTTACTTCTGAACTTGCCCTCAGGTGCTTTGAAGAATAGGTTAACCTTTCTTCTCTGTGACGGACCCTCAAATATTATTTATTTATTACCTATGCAATCTTTTTCTTACAAATTCTGTCCCCTCCCTCCTCCCCCGGTCAGGTCTTTATTACTTTTGTCTCTTCTGTTTTGTTCCACTCCTGATCATTTGTCATTTATTCTGTTAGCAGAACTACTCCAAATACTGTAACTCACAGTCTCATGAAACTGCGTTGTGCCATTCATGGATTTTGCTTTATTTATTTCCATTCTTGTTGTTACCATTGGAACACTTCTTACTGAACTGTCTTTTATGGGAATTGACATCACAGAGGGTCCCGTGTGACGATTCCTGAGTTTTACACTCTATTTTTTAGGAAAATATGTCTTGGATAAGAAGAGAATATATAGTGTGACAGCTTCCAATACATGTAATTATATTGTCCTGTTCCTAGAATGTTATCCAAATCTTAGATGATGATGATGATGATGATGATGATGATGATGATGATGATGATAATAATAATAATAATAATAATAATAATAATAATAATAATAATAATAATAATAATAATAATAATAATAATAATAATAATAATAAAGTTGGAAGGGACCTTGGAGGTCATCTATTCCAACCTCCTGCTCAGGCAGAAAACCCTATACCATTTCAGACATTTAAGTTTAGAAGTCAAGATCAAAATTCTGCCTTTTTTTTTACATTGTGGCTACCATTTTGACTTCTTTTTAATCACCTCTCTTTAGTTACCCTTGATTGGAAGCAAAATGTACCTTGCATTTAAATGTGAATTGATATACTTTTGTATTTTTGAATCAATGCACGAAGTGAAACATAGACATTACCCTCAAATACTCATGTTTGGAGAATTTTGTGTCAAATATATAAAACATTACTGTAGAAAAATGTACTTTCAAGAAAATAAACTTAACTGGACAAAATGAAAACCTGAAACAAATTTTGATGTGGCCACCCACCCCTAGGCTTGATGGCAATATCTCCCATTTGTAATTTTCCCATGTGCTTCTGGTCCTTCTGTTTCTTAGAACCAAAAAAAAAAAAAATCCATTAAAGGAGAAAATAACAGAATAGATCCAGGTTGTCTATTATCTGCAATCCATTCTACTGGAAACATTCCAGCTTTCTGGATTGAAATTGGAACACGAGGCATTGAAAACTTTAAAAAACATAAGAAAGCCCCAAAGAAAATGCCATTAAATTAGCAGGAAGACATTTATTGATAAGCAACTAGTGAATTATGCCATGTGAACAACTTCCTGCCTCTGAGTCTCATTTGATTCAAACCCAAAAGACTCATTTCCGGCTAATTAGGAACAATTCAATGGATCATCTGAAGACTATTTCCAATGCAGGAAGCCCTTGTTTATGTGGTTAGACCACAAGCAATGATCTGAAGCCTTTTTAAGAAAAAGTATTGCTGGTTCCCTTCTTTCTCTCATCTATACTTTCTTCGACTACATCAGACTCAACCTCTGCCATGTGGTTCTGCTTCCCAGTCAGTAGGTCTTTAGTCAGAAGTAAGGATCCATCAACCTTTTTTCTAGGTGGACTCTGAGCAGCTGCCGCATTGGGTCCTTGAGAATCCCAGAGATGGCCAATTATATTTGGGCATTCTTGTTATATCATATTGCATAAGTGAGCCATGATGCAGTTTGTCATTGTTTTTGCAACGGGTAAGGGAAAAAAAAATCTTGTCTGTACGGAAAACATATGGCTTTGGATATCGTTGGACTCAGAAGCACAATCAAGCACTAGGAAACATTGTTGGGAATACAATTCAGTAACATCTGTAGAGCTGCAAGTTTTCTATCCTGGATTTAGCTAACGAGTCCTTCGCTTTATGCATTAGTGACTTAGTGGCTTGGCAAATTAACAAAATCCATGTCTTTTAATGAACCAGCAAACCAATACTGTTTCCACTATGTAATATAGAACACAATTTGGATGTAATGGTTAGAAATTGGAGTCTATGAGTTCTGATCCTGCCTTAGGCACAAAACCAGCTGGGTGACCTTGAGCCAGTCACTTTCTCTCAGCCCTAGGAAGGAGGCAATGGCAAATGATTTCTGAAAAACTTGTCAAGAAAACTGTAGGGACTTGTCCAGGCAGTCACAAGAAGTCAACGCAGACTGGAAGGTGCACATATGGGTGTACATGCACGCACACACACACAGAGGGAGAGGGAGAGGGAGAGAGAGAAAGAATGAGAGACAGAGAGACAGAGAGAGAGAGTTAATGATCATGGATGCCTCTTTAAAAACATAGTAGAAGAAATTGGTAAAATATTACCATGTCATCGCTCAGTACTGTGTTCCAGATTGCATGGAAATGTTGCATGTTTGGCTGGGCATGGAAATCACATCTACTGTAGATGTTTCCATTCTACATACTGAAAATTTTGACATTGGGGAAAAGAAAGTATGCTATGTTTTGTCTTACATGTGCTCATTTTGGAAAGGGGTTGTAAACTCACCGTGCTATCAGCCAGATCCCACAGTGGTGTAGCAATGCTAGCTGGGAATTATCGAACTTGCAGTCCCCATAAATTTAGAAAGGGCTAGGCTGGAAAGCCATAACTTTAACTGAATTTTGATCATGTGACTGTTAGGATGCTTAAACAGTCATAAGCATGAAAAATAGTCATAAGTCACTTTTTCAGTGCTGTTGTAACCTTGAACGATTACTAAAAGAATGGTTATAACTTGAGGATTCCCTCCATTTGATTCCCATACAAAATGCGGGACTAAGATGTGCTTTGCCATAGGCAGCTAAACCGCTTATGTGTTCTTAACAGAATAACAGAGTTGGAAGGATCCTTGGAGGTATTTTAGTCCAATCCCCTGCTCAAGCAGGAGACCCTATGCCAAGGCTTTTCAACCAGTGGTACGGGTACCACCTGTGGTACATTGGCACCTGGCAGGTGGTACGCGACCATCCTAGAAAAGTGGTAGCGGGGGAGGAGAATGAGCTGAACCGATGGCAGCATTGCACAAGCCTGAGCGAGAGATGGCTGGAGCTGCAGAGCTGTCAAGGCTCAGCGGAAGCGCCAGGATCAGTGCTTCTTCAGGACTGTCAGGGCTCAGTGGAAGCGCCAGGATCAGCACCAGGCTTCAGCTGGAGCTCGGCGCTGATCCTTGCACTTCTGCTGAGCCCAGAAGAAGCGCCGATCAACTGGAATGTTGCAGCATCTCCAGGGTCTTGTGATTTACATTCAGATGCTTGGCAACTGATTCATATTTATGACGGTCACAGTGTCCCAGGGTCATGTGAAGTGACCAAAACCTGCTGCAACCACCCAGCAGACAGGGGGAATAAAAACAAAATACCCCCCACCCCACCCCCGCTGCCAATCCTCAACAGAAATGTTCACCACAATGAAAACCTCGGACAGGAGGAAGAGCGCGACCGGGCGGGCAGGCAGGTGTCTTGCTCGGCTGTGGCTTGGGGGCACTTTTTTCAGTCCCATTGTAACTTCAAACAGTCACTAAGCAAACTATTGCAAGTCGAGGACTACCTGTCCTTCATCACTTTTTTCCTTTCTTTTTTTTTTTTGGTCATCAAGTTTTTGACACCTTGCTAGGCGACTGGTGGTACTCGGATATTGCCATACCCTAAAAGTGGTACAATGGGTGAAAAGGTTGAAAAGCCCTGCCCTATGCCATTTTTAGACAAAATGGCTGTCCAGACTCTTTTTAAAGCCCTCCAGCGATGAAGTAGCCACAACTTCTAAAGGCAGCCCGTTCCACTGGTTAATTGTCCTCAGTGTCAGGAAATTTCTCTTTAGTTCTAGGTTGCTTTTCTCCTTGATTTGTTTCCATCCATTGCTTCTTGTCCTGCCTTCAGGTGCTTTGGGGAACAGGCTGACCCCCTCTTCTTTGTGTCAGCTTTTCAAATATTGGAATGTGTCACCCCTAGTCCTTCTCTTTTCAACTCAGCGAACGTGGTCACTGGGGAAGGAATGGTGGAAGTTGAAGCCAATCATCTGGAGAACTACGAGCAAGGCTTCTTAGAAGGTTGCTCTCTTAAATTCATCATGAAACGATATTGCAGGATCTCTCTGATCCAAGGCAAGATCACTTAGCTATGAAATGCTTTGGCCAAGAAAGCCAGATGTGCTTTGCAGCAGGAAAGAATGCAACAGAATGATTGTACATCTCCTGGATGAGAGTTTACTGCAACGTATGATGGATGTGTAGGTAGACACGAACACTACATCTGATTGCCATATGTGTGATGTATTCGGCAATACAGGAAGAGAATGGTTAAGACAATGAATGTCCTCTAACTCCATTTGTTTTATTTCTGTTTCCTCTTCAGCCCTGCTGAGTGCTGACAAAGGTACAATAATATTTTCCACATTTCCAAGGATTTCTTTGAAATGGTTCAGCTGGTCCTCATTATTGCTTTTTATAACAGATCAGAGGGATAAGGAAGTAGGGAATCTTTTTTTTAAAACCATTTCTTGTCGATCTGACTATTGATTCTATTTTTTTTTCCTACTAGTCCACTCAGATGGCTCAATAGCCAGTACATATACAAACAAACACACAGACATATACACAATGATTTTTATCTAGAAGATCAGCAGTGAAAATAAGAGTTTTTAATTTGACCAAGAATGGCAGGGGAGATCTGAGTTGTGGGCTTAGCTGAGAAAGGTTGCTAGATTCCTTTAAGGATATCACCCCTCATGCAGTGGTCCCCAACTTTTCCGGATTTGTGGACCAGCCCAGTGGGGGGGGGGGGAGAGGAGATGTTTTTGCGCAAGTGGCAGGCAAGTGCCCAGCTCCATTCACGCGATCAATGGGCATGCATGCCACTTGCACAAGTGGAGCTGTGCACGTGCTCTGGCTTGCCTGCTGCTTCTGCAGCCCAGTTCCAAATGGGCCGCAGTTTAACACTGGGCCACAGCCCAGGGTTGGGAACCCCTGCCCTCATAGTACTATTGTCATCCTTAAATGCTTCCCTCCTGTAAAAATTCAGAGGAATTGTTCACCTAACCCCCCCTTTGTCCACAAATATGGAAAATTAGAGAGTGCTGCCTGTGCTAGACTCTATATTATAAAGACTTGCTCTCCTGTAATGTCTTAGCCCTTTGTGCCAAGATAAGAAGAGCCAGATGTTAACAAGTGCATTTTTACAGTAAAAGAAAATAACAAATATAGCCAGAATGTTATGGAAACATTCCAGTCTGTTCCTGTAATGCTTATCTGAAACAGGTCTTCCTTTTTTTCCCCTGTTGTGAAGTAAATACAGTTGTCCAACCTCATCCTAAAATATGACAATCAGAAATATGATTTAATCCAGAAATCAGGATGACGGTGTTGAAATGGCTGGGCTAGATTTTCTCTTGTTAACAGAGTTGGCAGGAACCTGGTTTATTAGACAACATCCAAGGATGTCTGGGAGAGGGAGAAAGGGTCAAAAATTCAAGATGCTAGCCAGGACTGTATAATCAAATTTTTGTTTCCCCACAGCTATCTATGATCATGAAAATTGGACCTTAAAAAAACAAGACAGGAAATAAATCGACCCGTTTGAGCTGTGGTGCTAGAGAAGGCTCCCGCGTATTCCTTGGACAGCAAAGAAGGCTAACAAGAAAGTACTGGAACGCATAACACCACAGATGTCACTGGAAGGCAAAATCACAAAATTGCATTCCACTTATTTTGGCCATGCCTTGCAGAGGAAGTCAGTGAAGAAAGCAATTATGTTGGGAAGAGTTAGCGGTAAAAGGAAACCAGGCCGTCAAAGAACACGGTGGCTGGATACCATCAAAGCTGACACCAGCCAGAGTATAGAAAAAAACGCAAAGAAGTAGTTCAAGATCAGAAGATCCCAAAAGTGCTTTTTCAAGAGGCAACTGAAAGTCCAGTTGCCTCTTAAAAAAGCACCTTTGGGACAACCGTGACCCTGGATGAGTGAGAATCTCCACAAAGATCAGAAGATATGGAGAAACCTGGCTTATAGAATTGCCAAGAATCGGACATGGTTGAATGGATAACATCACCATTGTCATTGCATAGCATACAAAAAGAGGGGAGGGGCTTTGGTTGTGGGTTAGGGACACTATCTTGATTTTTTTTGACACCCAACCCCAGCCCCAAGCAGACACTGGGTGACCCTGTTCTAGTCCTCGACTTACAACCACAATTGAGCCCAAAATTTCTGTGGCTAAGTGAAACATTTGTTCAGTGAGGTTTTCCCCCTTTTATGACCTTTCTTGCTGCAGTTGTTCAGTGAGTGACTGTAGTTGTCAAATTAGTCAAACTGTTGTTAAATGAGTCTGGCTTCCCCATTCACTTTGCTTGTCAGAAAGTCACAAAAGGGGATCACTGGATCCCGAGACGCTGCAACCGTCATAAATGTGAGTTAATTGCCAAGCATCTGAATTTTGATCACCTGACCATGGGGATGCGACAATGGCCGTGTGAAAACTGGTCATAAGCCGCCTTTTTCAGTCCTGTTGTAACTTTGAACGGTCACTAAGCAAGCTGTTGTAAATCAGATGTTCAGCTAGAAGATGTTCAAGATCACGTGAAGTGTTAATACCACTTTACAATGCCTTGGTAAGGCCACACTTGGAATACTGCATCCAGTTTTGGTCACCAAGATGTAAAAAAGATGCTGAGACTCTAGAAAGAGTGCAGAGAAGAGCAACAAAGATGATCAGGGGACTGGAGGCTAAAACATATAAGGAACGGTTGCTGGAACTGGGTAGGTCTAGTTTAATGAAGAGAAGGACGAGGGGGGACATGATAGCAGTGTTCCAATATCTCAGGGGCTGCCCCAAAGAAGAGGGAGCCAAGCTACTCTCCAAAGCGCCTGAAGGCAAGACAAGAAGCAACGGGTGGAAACTAATCAAGCAACCTAAAACTAAGGCAAAACTTCCTGACAGTTAGAACAATTAACCAGTGGAACAACCTGCCTCCAGAAGCGGTGAATGCTCCAACACTGGAAGTTTTTAAGAAGAGACTGGACAGCCATTTGTCCGAAATGGTATAGGGTTTCCTGCCTGAGCAGGGGGTTGGACTAGATGACCTCCAAGGTCCCTACCAGCTTTACTATTATGATGATGATGATGATGATGATGATGATGATGATGATGATGATGATGTTCTGCCAGATGTTTTGTATTGCCAGATGTTCAGCTAGAGGTTCTAGAAATCCTGGAATTGATTGAAAAAAAATTAAACCTAAGGGGAGGGAGGTGTTTGTTGTATATTAGAAGTTCTGCTGTCGGTGTGCGCCAGTTTGCAAAAGTACAGGACCTTGTTGTTGTTCCTTCCAGGTTTGTAATGACATGTTTTTCTAGTAGACATGTGTACAATTCTTATTCCAAGTTCTTATCTTCTTGCCTGGAAGGGCCAGAAAATTTGATTCTACCAAATGCACAAACTGGCAAAGAAAGTAGGAAGAGAGGCTTCGTCATCTGGACCTAATTTATTCCACTTTCTCAGAATGTCTCCCTGCGTGTTATCCTCTCAAGGCCATCTATAAACTCCAGCTTGCCTTAGTATTTTTGTATTTTTGCTGCACCAAAAGCAATTGAAAAATCAAGTGTAAAGCCCACTCCAAGGGGAGAGTGTCTTGCAATCTGATAGCGGCTGTTATTTATTGCTTTCCTTGGAGTGAAAATTTGCAGTTTACAGGCGGAGACTGGGGCTTTGTTTGGCTCCATTTCTCTGAAGCTCTCCTCTATGAGCGTTAAACAATTGCATGAGTTGAACCCACTCTGGGACACTCAGTCCAGGAGCCCACTACCAATTGGCAATTTAAACAAAGCAAACACTCACAAAGAGTACTTTCTTGCAGATACGTTTCATGTTTCCTTCAGTCGGGTTACAGACAGAGAGAAAAAAAATCATCTTCAGCTTATTTAAGTCCCATCCATTGCTACAGAAACCCTAACAGGTGGCTAGCCAGTCTCTGCTTGTAGAATTCTAATTTAATTTTTTTTTTGAGGTTCATTGTTTTTCTCTGAAACAGTTCGAATGCTTGAATTCTTCCTAATACAGGCAGTCCTCAACTTACAACCGTTCATTTAGCGACCATTCAAAGTTACAACAGCACTGAAAAAAGTGAGTTATGACTGTTTTTCATCCTTATGGATATTGCGGCATCCCCAGGGTCACATAATCCAAATCTGGACACTTGGCAACTAGCATGTATCTATGATGGCTGCAGTGTCCCGACATCATCTGATTCCCCGTTTATAACCTTCCCAGCTGGTTTCTGGCCAGCAAAATATATGGGGGAAACCAGATTTGCTTAATGACCACATGGTTTACTTAACAACTAAGTGATTCGTTTAACAACTGTGACAAAAAAGTTGCAAAATGAGGCTAAATTCACTTACTTACTTAATAACAGAAATTTGGGGGGTCAGTTGTGGTTGTAAGTTGAGGACTGTCTGTATTTAATCGACATCCTATTCCTTGTCAGTTAAACCCGGGGTCCTGGGTTTGGGCCCTATGAAATGTTAATGTAATAACAGAAAAATAGAATAACAGAGTTGGAAGGGACCTTGGATGTCATCTAGTCCAACCCCCTGCTCAGGCAGGAAACCCTATACCATTTCAGACAAGTGGCTGTCCAGTCTCTTTTTAAAAACTTCCAGTGTTGGAGCATTCATAGTTTTTAGAGGCAAGTCGTTCCACTGGTTAATCGTTCTGTCAGAAAATTTCTCCTTAGTTCTAGGTTGGTTCTCTTCTTTATAAGTTTTCATCCATTGCTTCTTGTTCTGTTTCAGGTGCTTTGGAAAATAGGTTGACCCCCTCTTCTTATAATTATAATAATAATAACGTTGGAATGGACGTTGGAGGTCATCTAGTCCAACCCCCTGCTCAGGCAGGAAACACTATACCATTTCAGAGAAATGGCTGTCTAGTCTCTTCTTAAAAACCTCCAGTGTTGGAGCATTCACAGCTTCTGGAGGCAGGTTGTTCCACTGATTAATTGTTCTCACTGTCAAGAAATGTCTCCTTAGTTCTAGGTTGCTTCTCCCCTTGATGAGTTTCCATCCATTGCTTCTTGTCCTGCCTTCAGGCGCTTTGGAGAATAGCTTGACTCCCTCTTCTTTGTGGCAGTCCCTGAGTTACTGGAACCACCAATATCTCAAGTCACATTCATGGATCTTAAAGAGCGAATAACAAAGTTGTGAGCCCAAGGCAGCTCCAAAAGATGCACATCATTGCTTTGAAGAGGCTGCTGGTGATCTCTGAATCACTGAGATGAGTACTGTTGAGTCAGAAAATACTTTATAAGAATGTCAGGCCCCGGAGGTCCATCTAACGCAGCTTTCTATGTCATAGTGAGCAACCAGATGCACTGGGAAGTTCATAAAACTAGAATCTCCAGGAAGCTGCCCATCCCTCCCTTTTGAAAATCATCCTAATTGGCTGCTGTTGCCACAACGACTAGCAGCCAACTTCTCAGTTCAACAGCGTGCTGCGTAGAAACTATTTCTTCTGTTGATCCTGACTACCATCCTGACTGTGCTGTGGCTATTAGGCTTCTTGGAACTATGGTTGAGAGTGAAATCATAGGAGAAAAAGAGCCAGGTGTCAGATCTCCCTTGCCATTTTTAAATTTTTCCCATCCTTCAACACGGGCGAGCAAAAAATGGCCCTAGAGGGGCTCTGAGGACTGCGTGTAGATTTTGGCCTAAGGATTGCCCATTTTTGCTCTCAGCCCCATGATCAACACTGGGAAGAGCTGGAAGCCAAGAACAGCCAAATCAGAAGCCAAGGATCCCGTCCAAGAACCGAAAATGGGATGGGGAGAAAGGAAAACACAGAGTGGATATTTGAGCTGAAGGATGGGAAGCTTGTAATTCAGACAAAGAGGCCAGTTTGACTTGGAGCTATTTACAGCTGTGCTAGATTAAAAGGAAGGAATCTTGAGCTCGGGCCAATGCACAGTAGTTGTTAATGGCGTTGAATCTGGATCATGGAAACCCAAATTCAGTATCATTTATTGAATTACTTTGGCCAGTCACTGTGTTCCAGTCTAAGAGGAGCTCTTCTTGAGGGGCTAAAAATGAATGAAAACCTGGCCAGTCAACATCAGCTCTCAAAGGAGGAGAATAGAAATGCGGTTAGTTAATTAATCACAGATGGGTAGGGAGTCCCCAATTTATGACCATCCAAAGTTATGATGGTGCTGAAAACAGGAATTTACAACCAGTCCTCTTACTTACGACCATCAAAGCACCTTCACAGTTGTGTGATTAAAAACTGAGGCACTTGGCAACCAGCATGTATTTATCATGGTTGCCGCATCCCAAGGTCACTTGATCACCAGGGGGCCTCCAACAAGCAAAAACAATGGGGAAGCTGGTGTGGGAAGTCAGCTCCCCCAGAGAAGGAAATATTAAAAGGGCAGAAAAATATATTTCCTCAAAAGTATTTTAAAAAGCAGAAACCAACCCTGCCACCAAGTCTCTGTCCCAAGCAGAAGCCAGCTCTATACAAATGCAAATGTTAACCATCAGAAAGGCCCCAGCTAGGAGATCAAGAAGACAAAGAGACCTAAAATCTGCATACCCCACCTGAGATAGGACATGATAGGATTAACTCACAAAGGCCAGAGAAGCATACCTAAACCCAGGTCAGAATACGTGACACAGGAAATAGCCTCAAAGTTCATGCCACAGGAACAGGAAACTATTCCAAACAAAAGACTAGAGAGGGTATAAAAACCTACTACCCATGTGCTCAGCCCTTCTTTTCTTTGGTCTTTCCTGCAAGAACCATCTGTCTGGCTCTTCAATAAACTGCAACCTTCTTCCCAAAGCAGTCGGCATGTTGTTTATTTATCCCCGGCTTGGATGAACCAGGATGAAGACTTTTCTTTCCACACTGGATTCACATAATGATGACACAATTCACTTAATGACTGCAGTAAAAAAAAAGGCTGCAAAATTGAGCACCTGCTCCTTTACCAATCACACTGCTGAGCAACGGAATTGGTCAGTAGTCAGGGGCTACTTACACTGGAGGACAATATTGCCTCAATCTTCCTCTGCTCTTTGCTCATACAATATTATTGCTGGCCACTGTTGTCAGACCCTATTTCTTGTCTTCCATTGCAACATCATTCTTCCTACAAGTGCTGCTCCCTTTAGTTACGTGCTTGATTATTGCTCTGCCGCTTACCTAACCGGAATGGCTCACTCTGCTGGCAAGGATTGAGTTAATCAGGTATAATATATTAGTCAGGCAGAAAACATCCTCCCACGGCTTGCTCCCTAAAGTATTTCAATGCTATATGAATGAATTAGGCTCTGTGCATCACTGCTAAATCCCTTTGCACATCTATTATTGACGTGGCAAGGTGAGCGGGCACATTCATCTATCTCCAAAAAGTTCTTTTATGGCAGTGTCAGCAGAGCTGCATTTAAGCTGTGCTGGCAGGAGGGAGCAGGAGGGAACCGACAAAAGTTTGCTTGCCAGGCTGGGGTTCATATTATAACATCCTCATTTTTCTGGATCCAGCAACTAGCATCTCTGGTTTCCCAAAGGTGCTGGATTTTCTTGATTTTTTTTCCTGAAGATGTTTCACTTCTCATCCAAGAAGCTTCTTCGATTCTAACTAACTGGCAGGGAATGGAAAAGATTTAAACATCTGCAAGAAAAATCAAGAAGGTCCAATTGCCATTTGGAGAAAAGCACCTGGATGACCAAGTTGGCTCGGAACATTCATAGACCTCTCTGGTTTCCGCGTCTGGTTCTTCTTCTTCTTGTTGTGCGATATCCGTTATCGGACGTTGGCGATCATGTTGGCAATCCTGTTTTTATCAGCAGCCGCACGAAAAAATGCTGCTGAGTTTTGTCCAAACCAGTCCCTTAGATTTTGAAGCCATGATGTTCTTCTTCTGCCTGGACCTCATTTGCCTTCAATCTTTCCCTGGAGGATTAAATGGAGTATGCCGTATTTTTCTGGGTGTCGCATCACATGTCCGAAATATTCTAATTTTTGTTTTTTAATTGTTTTGATGATTTCCCTTGGCTTTCCCAGGTGGCTTATCCCCTCCTCATTTCTGATCTTGTCAACCCAGCTTATACGTAACAGCCGTCTGTAAATCCACATTTCAAATGCTTCTAGCTTCCACATCTGGTTAAGAAAGTTAATTAACTATCCTTGCATGAAGTATCTTCACACTTCTGCAGAGGTTCATCTATTCTTTTATCCGCATTCTGCAGCCTTCTGTATTTTTTTTTAAAGAACCCTCTCAATATAAACTTCTAAATCTATATATAGAGGCAAAGTGGGGTATCACCTCGTTAATAGTAAACATTTCAGCTGAATGCTCCCATAATGTACTTCCCTGATGCAAAGGAAGCTTCTGAATCTTTGGTGCTCCATTGGTGGTGCCATGCTACACCACAGCATCATTTTGCTGGACCTAGGATGTCTTCTGTGCAGGTACAGTATGTGCGTGTGCAGAAGACATTCAGCCAAAGAAAGAGAGTTCAGAAGCACAAAATAGTCTGCTGGAATGTTTCTAGTTAGAAGCACTGAGACAAAGTGATTTATTTTTGCAAGTTCCAATCTGGGTTGGTCACCGGCACCAGAGGATTGCTCTTCTGAGCTTTTGGACTCATGCTGGAGCCCATCTTCAGCTAACGTCTCTCTGAATGTGGGCTCCAGCACTAGTCCGAAAACTTGGAAGACTAAACCTCTGGTCCTGGTGACCAACTCAGATTGGATCCTGCGACATTATCCTGAGATACATACATTTGCCTTCATTCATGATTGATTTTTCCATTTCAAGTAGGTATCTCTTTGGATCAGTACTGCTCACATTTAAAGCTTTTAAATGTGTGTTTCTTTTATGCTGCCCAAAGCTGTATCATAGCATTGTAGAAGTATGAAACTAAATGGATGGTCAGATTTTGATCTACCATTTAATCTAAAAGGGCAGGATGACATCATTTCACCGACAGTGTTTAGAAGGACTAAGACTCTCCAGTTGATTGTCTGATTGATTATGCGATATTAACTCAGTGTCAACTTTTATCAGCCACAGCCACATTTTTTTCCAGGACAATCTGGCCCCAGATTGGTCCTACAAATCTTCCAACGGTGCATCCATTACCACTGTGGCTAACTCCATCTCTCTTGCAAAATTCTCGAATGTGTCTAGATTTGGCTGGCTCAGGAATTCTGGGACTTGAAGTCCACAGGTCTTGCCATAGTTGCCCATCTTGCATTAGAAGATCTGTGGAGAGAGAAGGGTGGGGTCCAACAAAAAATTAAGATGGCAATCACCCATGCAACTAAACCCCCACCCCTTATTACATATGTTGCATATGCAATATATATTAAAGAAGTAGCTGTGATCAATGACTCTTCTAACCCCCAGCAGAGACTCCGTTATGGATGCTCACTTGTTCTTCTGAACAAGCCCATGTTCTAAGAAATCCAAACTTCCAGCTAACTTAATTTTGCCAGGGAACAAATGTTTGGGCTTTCCTTATTTGGGAAGTACTTCAGTAATCTGACAACAGGAATTATGATTAAGGATGAAGTGGCTCTGTTCTTAAGTGCCCAGTTCCATCATGGAATCCCCAGATGGAATTCAGATGTTTGGAAGGAAGAACCACAGTTTCAAAGAACAAAATAAAAGTCTGAATATGTTTAGTGTAGAACATAGCCAATGCTTTGTGGATGCTGGAAAGGAATAATAATTGATAGAAGAGAATATTTGTAGACCTGGGTTCAACTGTGAGGTCCTTGGGACTTTCTGAGCTTGGTTGTTTCCTTGCAGACATTTCTGTGTCCTGGGCACTGACGATGTTACCTTGTTTGGTAATGAAATGTCTGCAAGAAAACAATCAAGTTCAGAGAGCACCAAAAACCACACAGGGGGAAGAATAATAGACCTGCATAACAGGAATGGCACTCTGTGTTTCCAGTAAGGCTTTGGTTTAATTTTCAAGGAATGGGACCATAGCTGCATATGTTGCAACCCAAGACGTCTGGGTTCATATCTTTGGCGTTTCCAATGACATCATTTCCATGTACACAAAGATCTGGAAACCAGCCTGTGCATCCTATTGTTTCAATGATTCACACAGAAAGCAATTATTTTATAGCAAGGACAACAAACTTTTTTTTGCAGAAAGAGGGCTCAGATAGATTTCTGGCCCTGTTTTGCCATCATGGGAAGATGATTTTGCTTTTTCATTATAGCCCTGTTAAATCTTAGCAGAGGTACAAAACATCACTTTGGTTTACTTTTCTCCTCCAAATTACAAAAATGTCAGCAGGACAAATTGAAGGATTCCTGATGTGTCAGATTCCTGATGAGGGGATCTATGTGAGCCGGGAAGGCCACCCCATGGGCAAGAATGTGGTTGAGTTTTAATGGGTGCTTGTCTGAGGTAAGCTTGGTGGGCCAGAAACTTTTCAAAGCTGATGAAGTATAGATCAAGCCAATTTTGGGAGATCAAGCCAACTTTCAGGACCATGCAAAATATCTTGAAAAGGGCACCCCAGGAGGAAAGATCAAGGCGCAAACATAAGCATTTATGGACAGATCAGCCCTCTACTGCTCAAGGAAATTCAAACTGTCCCCAAAAGAATCTTATTAGGAAGAATCAGTAAAAATTGGGGAAATGAAATGTATGCCACTTGTAGTTTAGAGGCTGAAGCACCAGAAGTTCATGAAGAACTACCAGATGTTCTTGAGACGTTGTAGGAAGCTTGTCCACTGTACCTACCATCTCTTGGAAATATCCTTGATAAAATTCTGAAGATATTCTGGAATGCAATTTGTAAACAACAGTTTTGAATAATTCAGATGTCCAAGAACTTCTTAGCTTATGAGCAATTCGGTCCTCATCAAAGGGACTACTTCTCAACGTTAGGAATGCTTTTTCTTGAACTTTCTAGTAAATTTAATGAGAAAGCAAAACTTGATAGTTTTATAATGAACTTTTCTTCCAGGTCTTTCTTTTTACAAGAAGCTCCTTCTTTGTCAATCTCTCTGAAGACAACAGTAACCAAAAATTCCAGTGTTTGGGATATAATGGGACTCTGACGTCAAAAACTCTTGACAAGATTTCCCAGAATTTCACTCAGCATGGCTAATGAATTTTATCTAGTGTTACTTGAAAATTTCATTTCTGCCATCTTTCCTCAGCTGAGAAACAGACTGTTAGGAATAAGGGAGTCATCATCATGAGCAACGGTTCATGTTCTTAATATTTAAGCATAGTAAGAATTGCTATCTTATATCATCCAATGTAATTTTCTATTTGTCTATTCTTCAGAGTTCAGCTGGAATTATGCTTATTTATGGGGAAAATACATTCTGAAATATAGTGTCAGATACCATCTTCACACACACACACACACACACACACACACACACATTTGAATGAGGTTGGCACAAATGCTTCTTTTAAAAAAATACATTTTTTTAACTTTGTGCCCTGGACAGGAGTTTTGCATAATATGATGGAAAAAATGGTGGGCATGACTGTACAAACAAAGATGGCAGCCATGGCCGTATAAAAAAAGTGTAATGAGTCACCCAGAGTTGTTTAAGAGGCGTGGCCATATAAATCTTTTAAACAAATAAAAACTTTGCACATAAAAAAAGAGGGACGGTCTTTGACTGCAGTGTTATGGCTGTCATTTTGACTGTTCTGACCATAACCAATGAATATTTCTGGATATGAAAATTAGTCCTTCCAATGGGAATGTGGGAGCAGGACCTATCCTTATTTTCCATCCTGAAAATGAGTTGAACTACAATTCCTACCACCCATGTCCAGCAAGTAAGAGTGCAATTGGTATAGCTAAATTAGATAGATAGATAGATAGATAGATAGATAGATAGATAGATAGATAGATAGATAGATAGATAGATAGATAGATAGATAGATACAGACAGACAGACAGACAGACAGACAGACAGACAGACAGACAGACAGACAGACAGATAGATAGATAGATAGATAGATAGATAGATAGATAGATAGATAGATAGATAGATACAGGGCTTTTTTGTCATAGAACGCCCAGAACGGAGTTCCAACACCTTTTTGGGATGGAACCTTGTAGGGTAGGCAAGGCGGGTTGTGTGACGTGTGTGAGTTCCGGCACCTTTTTTTTTTTTTTTTACAAAAAAAGCACTGGATAGATAGATGATAGATAGATGTAGTTTGATAGTAGATAGAGATAGAGATAGATAGAGATAGGTAGATAGGCTAACAGACAGATAGATATAAATGACAGACAGATGGATAGATAGGCAATGCCTCTCAGAACTGATGGAAACTGAAATCCTATATATCTGAAAGCTATCTACACCAGGAAAATGAATTTAGATTCACATGACTCCTTCTTTAAATGTCCCTGGAGCAGCTTGGTTGTTTCTGGACTCAGCAGCCCACACCCAAAGAGACCTATGTGGGTGCTAATCTCATTTCATCATGGCTGCTGAAAGAGAAATTCAGATCCTTTATTAGAGCTCTCTTTCCCTCCCCTGCACCTGTTATAAAGAAGAGAGAAAAGACAATATGGGAAAAGAGAAATAGAGAAAACAAGGGTGTCAAAATAGAGGGGGAGATGTTTCTGTCAAAGACAGACTGCCTCTCCAGACCCTCTTTTTGGTTATGGCCCCAGCTACTCTTTTTTTTTCTTCATGCGCTGCACCGAGGGCACTATGATCAGGATTTGAAAAGTAATAAATGTAGGTAAACATTTAGCAATATAAAATGTGTTCATTCTGAATGTTGGAAGGAGGGAGGGAGGGAGGGAGGAAGGAAGGAAAGAAGGAAAGAAGGGAGGAAGGAAGGAAGGAAGGAAGGAAGGAAGGAAAGAAAGAAAGAAAGAAAGAAAGAAAGAAAGAAAGAAAAGAGGAATGAAAGAAAGAAAGAAAGAAAGAAAGAAAGAAAAGAGGAAGGAAGGAAGGAAAGAAAGAAGGAAGGAAAGAAGGAAAGAAGGAAGGAAGGAAGGAAGGAAGGAAAGAAAGAAAGAAAGAAAGAAAGAAAGAAAGAAAGAAAGAAAGAAAGAAAGAAAGAAAGAAAGAAAGAAAGAAAGAAAGAAAGAAAGAAAGAAAAACTTTCCTCCGGTAATATTGGCTTCCACATTTCCATTGAGTTACACTTCTCTTGGGCAACATCCAGCTAATAGTTACCTGAGCAACAGCTTTATAAATTTTGGCTCCCTCATTCTATAACATAATCATCTTGCAGGAGTATCTGGCAGCTTTCATAGTTCCATTTCACCAACTGTTCAAGATACGCTTTTTGAGCCAGGTCTTTGGCTCTCTGTGATGCTATTACAAAGCACAGGTAGTCCACGACTTAAACCATTCATACCCCTTTGCAAATAATAGGTGGAGTTTGGTTGGACACTTATGGATATCAGGAGATCGTAAGTTCCAAAGACAAGGTGCCGTTAAATCAGATGTTGCAAGCAGAGAACTTCAAGATGAAAAAAGTTCACATAAAAGAAAAAAGAAGCCGATTTCAATTCTGAATTTGACAGGTTCTGCAATAATCTGACACCTTTCTTGACTTCATCTCTCCCCTTCCATCTGCAGTGCTTTTCCATCAGAATCTGCTTGCCATCCCCCTTAATTGCCAAGAACTGGTCATTTTGGCATTGCCAGAGTAATTATTAAAGAGCCATGGTGGCGCAGTGGTTAGAACGCAGTATTGCAGGCTAATTCTGCCCACAGCCAGGAGTTCAGTCCTGACAGGCTCAAGGTTGACTCAGCCTTCCATCCTTCTGAGGTCAGTAAAATGGGGACCCAAATTGTTGGGGGGCAATATGCTGACTCTATAAACTGCTTAGAGAGGGCTGTAAAGCACTATGAAGTGGTATATAAGTCTAAGTGCTATTGCTATTAAAAATCAAATAATGGTGATCTTATCTATTATCCATCCTGAATAATATCTGGCAGAGATATTAGACTTACTTTGTTAACTAAATCAAGCCAGGTGAAATGACTGTAAGTTGATTATGAGTAGGCTGCAAAATACTTTCTTAGGCAATTTTAATTTAAAGTTTGAAGGGATTAATTAGATCAGTCCCATGAACATGTTTCTGGAGAGCTGGATCAGCCTACAATAAATTTGATTTTTCATCGTTAATTTTTTTCAGCGTGAGACACCTTTGACGTAAAAGAGATTTGTTTTGAAATGGAAACACACTTGCTCATGCACACACACACACATGTTGATATTAAAAATCATTTTACATCTTGGTATCATCTGTTGCTGATTAATTTATGATGGTGGAATAGCAATAAAATACTAATTTCTGGGAAGCTGAACCAAGGATGAAGATGTAAGGAGGAGTTGCAAGCAGTTAGGGACAAAATATAGCTTCATTTTTTTCCAGCATAAATTTCTATAGAATGAAAAGTTATGAACAAAAACACAAAAAAACCATTAAACAAAATTAGGAATGATTCAGTGGTAAGATGTTCATGGACATTTTAAAAAGTGCTGGGTTTTTTTGAGAAGGCATTGAAGGATGTGTCTCAGTAGGACAGCTCTGTCTTAATTTTCTCCACTCTATAAAACTACATTTTATAGAATAAAACTGCTTCCACTAATTGTGAACCCCTTTGAGGAGAGAAAACTTGCCTTGAAATTATTGTACAGAAGAAAATTGTGGTGACATTCTCATGGCTAGAAAGTAGGGAGGGGTATCTCTCTAAATCTTTAGCGAGATTTCTATACAACATGCACCACATATTAAATTAGATATTCCAGTTCCGTAGAATAACATGTGATTTGTAGCATCTTTTGTGAACCAAGCCATCACATTGAGCAGAATAGAAATTATTGGGGCACAGCAATGACATGGAAATGTACCGATTGTGTTTTCTTCACACCCAGGTTTAAAACATGTGGTGAATCCAATTACATTGACCAAGGAATACATGTGAATGTTTGCCTGGCAAATATGAAATCAACTTTCCAGTGACCCTCAACCCTCTACCTTCTGCACTTTAGGAAATACACCATGAAGCATCTCTCCTAATAGATCTTTCCAGAGAGGGATGGCAAGTAGCTCAAGAAGTTCCAAGGGATGGAGATACTAATGGTGATCACACCCTCGCCTCGACTGTTTTGACCCCTCGGTCTCATATGGATGCCCTTGCCCTTGGACTTCCTCCATCATTTCAAATTATAAAGGAAGATGACCTTTAAAGTTTGTAAGTTGAGTCCCAACTTATTTCAGTTAGGGGAGTTTGAGTAAGCAAAGGATCGTTGGAATGTATCAACTCCTAAAATTCTTAGGGGTATTCCCACACCATCCTCAGGCTTTCTTCCCCTAATTGCATGGCAATACATTGATGAAGATTATCAGTCATTCAGGTAGAATGGTCTGTAGGTTGAGTCATGGCAACTACACTTATCTTCTTGTTAGTTTGAAACATTTCGCTGGCCATCCAAGCAGCTTCTTCAGTCTGAACAGGTCAGTTAAGGCAGGGGTCCTCAACCTTGGCAACTTTAAGACTTGGGGACCTCAAGTCCCCAAGCCTTAAAGTTTATTTGTTATTATTTATTATTTAAATTTATATACCGCCCTATCTCCCTTACGGGACTTAGGGCGGTGAACAGGCAATAATAAAAATCACAATAAATATTGAATAAAATACTGAATAAAAAGCCTGCTCTAAAATACCCCTTATAAAACCCTTAGCAAAGCCCAATCAAAACTACGCCAGGCCGGCCGCATGGAATAGATGGGTTTTCAAGGCTCGGTGGAAGAGGCGCAGGTCCGTAGTTGTACGTAGGTCGGTGGGTAGGTCATTCCAGAGGGCAGGAGCTGCCACAGAGAAGGCTCTCCCCCTGGGGGTCACCAGCCGGCATTGACTGGCCGACGGCACCCTAAGGAGGCCCTCTCTGTGGGAGCAGACTGGTCGAAGGGAGGTATTTGGTAGGAGGCGGTCTTGCAAATACCTAGGTCCATTGCCATGGAGCACTTTAAAAGTTGTTACTAACACCTTGAAGCGCACCCGGAAGGCCACCGGCAGCCAGTGCAGCTCGCGCAGGAGAGGTGTTACATGGGAGTATCTAGTTGCCAAAGTTGAGGACCCCTGAGTTAGGGGAATCTGAGTAAACAGAGAATCGTTGGAATGTACCAATTCCTAAATTTCTTAGGGGTATTCCCACACCAACCTTAGGGTTTCTTCCCCTAACTGCATGGCAATACGTCGATGAAGATTATCAATCATCCAGGTAGAGTTGTCTGTAGGTTGAGTCTTGGCAACTGGACTTATTTTCTCATTAGTTTAAAACATTTCGCTCCTCAGGGTTTCTTCCCCAAAGTGTGTGGCGATATGTTGATGAAGATTCTCAGTCATTCGGGTAGAATGGTCTATAGCAGGGGTAGTCAATCTTGGCTCTTTTATGACTCGTGGACTTCAACCCCCAGAATTCCTGAGCCAGCTAAGCTGGCTCAGGAATTCTGGGAGTTGAAGTCCACGAGTCATAAAAGAGCCAAGGTTGACTACCCCTGGTCTATAGGCTGAGTCACGGCAACTGGACTTACCTTCTTGTCAGTTTGTTCAGAATGAAGAAGCTATTTGGATAGGCAGTAAAATGTCTCGGACCAACAAGAAAATAAGTCCAGTTTGCCGTGACTCAACTTCCAGACAACTCTGCCTGGATGACTGAGAATCTTATTTATTTATTTATTTATTTATTAAATTTATATACCGCCCTATCTCCCTTGCGGGACTCAGGGCGGTGAACAGGCGATACTAAAAACCACGAATAAATAAATAGTTTCTGTTTTAAAATCGAATTGAATAATAGGCCTGTTCTAAAAACACACCCATACAAAACCCCCCACTGAAACACAATCCAAACTACGCC
>NW_015387158.1:412613-426366 GCF_001527695.2 Protobothrops mucrosquamatus
GCATCTAGAGGCCCCCAAAATCCCCCGCGCAGCCGCATTCTGAACTAGCTGGAGCCTCCGGGTGCACCTCAAGGGGAGCCCCATGTAGAGAGCATTGCAATAGTCCAGGCGGGAAACAACGAGGGCTTGAGTGACTGTGCGTAGGGCATCCCGATCCAGAAAGGGGCGCAACTGGCGTACCAGGCGAGCCTGATGAAAAACCCCCCTGGCCACGGCCGTCACATGATCGTTTAAAGACAGCCGAGCATCCAGGAGGACGCCCAGGTTGCGAGCCCTCTCCGCGGGGGCTAATGACTCGCCCCCGATAGCCAGAGATGGAACCAACTGGCTATGACGTGACGCCGGAAACTACAGCCACTCGGTCTTGGACGGGTTGAGACGAAGCCTGTTCCTCCCCATCCAGACTCGCACGGCCTCCAGGCACCGGGACATCACTTCTTCACTCACATATCACCTTTAAAAGTTATTCTAAATAGGTTGTGTGCCCTTTGAGAAAGGGGTAGGTAGACAAGCAGTCACTTTTTTTCCCCTACACTTTTGAAAAATTGGAAGGATATTTTAGGCACAATCGTTTTTCCCCATATTACATCTGGCATAGGTTTGCTCCAAATTACGACAATGATTTCTAAAGACTGCTCTGCTTTCGGTTTATCTACACTATTACATAGTTATCTGATCTTCCAGAGAGGATAGTCTAAATCGAAAAACCAAATCAAAACAAAGTCCTTGAATTGAAGATAATTTAGCTCCAGTGGATGGGAAAATGAGAGCAATCACAAAGGCTTCGAAGTGATGGAAAAATGCAGAATGGAAAACAACAATGCTAGATGCTATCCATTACCTCCAACAAGAAAACGCAGCTAAAAACCCTCAGGAGAAATTAGAAATAAATTCTCAAGTGCTTTGAGAATCAGGTGAAGATTGTTAAGGGGTGACCTTTTGAGAAACCACAAGCCAACCCATTAGTAAATTCTGAAAAGCAGAAATATACAGAGTGCAGCAAAAGATAGCATAGCATTCAATTTCATAAAGATACTACCACTGCAATCCTAAACAGAACCATTAAGCCTGCTTTGTAAAACACATCAAGTTGTTTTTTTTAAAGAGGACATCAGCTACTTGAAATGAAACCCTAAGTTTTTAATTCAAAAGCCGGGGGCCACAGAAAAGGCTCTTCTCCTAGACCAGGAGTCTTCAAACTCGGCCCTTTTATGATTCATGGACTTCAACTCCCAGAATTCCTCAGCCAGGCACTCTGGCTGAGGAATTCTGGGAGTTGAAGTCCATGAGTCATAAAAGGGCCAAGTTTGAAGACCCTTGTCCTAGACCCTGCTAGTTGAAATTCCTTGACAGATGGGATTCACAGCAACCCCTTCTGTCAGAGCAAGTGGGGTAGGCCAATCCCACTGGGGTAAGACAGTTCCTCAGATAACCAGGCCCCACATCATGAAGAGCAAGACATAACCAACACCTTGAATTTGACCCGGAAGCAAACCAGCCAACAGTGCAATTTGCCCAACAGCAATATTACATGTGCCATCCTAGGGGCATCGAAAACTGTCCATACTGCTGCATTCTGTACCAACTGCAGCTTCCAAATACTATTCAAGGGTATCCCAATGTACAGCACAGAGGTCTTCAAACTTGGCCCTTTTATGACTTGTGGACTTCAACTCCCAGAATTCCTCAGCCAGGCACGCTGGCTGAGGAATTCTGGGAGTTGAAGTCCACAAGACATAAAAGGGCCAAGTTTGAAGACCCCTGGTAAAGCACACTGCAGTAATCCAAAGCTTGAGTTTAGCTCCGGTCCAGGGAATCTTTGCCTTTTAACATTATCAGGAAGGCAGGAAGTCAACATATTCTACCTTAAGCCAGTACATAATTGTCACAGAAAGTGATCACATGGAAAGATAACGCACTGCATTGCCAGGCCTTGCTCTCCACCCAGAATTCCATGGGGCTGTAGCTGAAGAATTGCCACTATGAGGAAACATAAGCTCCAACCAAGAAATCCACCCAATTAATGAGATTGAACTGAAGTTGAACCAATATTTGTCAGGGACAAGTTTATGTAAAAACTCTAAAGTAACAACTAGCAACCCAATCTTGCCACTGATCTCATTAAAATCTTTTTCTTGTCTGCTAGGTTTTATAGGTAGTCCCCAGCTTACAACCATAACGGAACCCCAAATTTCCATTGCTAAGCAAGGCAATTGTTAAGTGAGCTTTGCCCCATTTTGTGATCTTTTTTTGCCACAGTTGTTGAGGAAAACATTGCTGTTGTGAAGTGAATCATGCAGTCTTTAAGTGAATCTGGCTTCCTCTGTTGACCTGCTTGTCAGAAACCGGCTGGGAAGGTTACAAATAATGATCACATGACTCCATGACGAATTCTTTGTGTGTCCAATCACACTTGGACAATACAGAATTCTGCTCTGTTCTGTTCTGTAAGGTGACCAACTTTTTTACAATGAGAAGGAGGACACAAATAAATTGAAGAAAAAAAAAGTGAGTCTAATGCATGCGTGTGTGCCGTGTTTCGGTAAGAAGTAAACAAAGCCACTTGCGTGCGGCGCACTCTTGTGCGTGGTGCACTCTCTCAAAACAATTCTCCTATGCGGAGTACATGCGTCTCATAATCACGTACATTGCCGCACTGTACCGAGCCTTGACGAATCGTCATGTCAAATACAAATATGTCACATCACACGCAACGGATTGGCTCGGCATCGATCGAATACGGAGATTTACAGATTAGTCTTCAAAATTCGAAAATGAGGACATGTAGGAGGACACTTTTCGAGAGAGGACAGAACTTACAAAAGGAGGACTGTCCTCCCTAAAGGAGGACGATTGGTCACCTTATGTTCTGTTCTGTTCTGTTCCGTTCTATTCTATTCTATTCTACATTTCCCCTGACTGCTGCATAGTTTTCTGTTGTTTTTTTGTAAAGAGCTTTCTCCCTTTAACCTTCACTGAAAGCAGTGCTATGTGGGATGAGTAATTTACATTTTGTGACATGAGAACATTGTTTATAAATGAGCTGTGTTTATAAATGATTCCAAATCTACGGCTGAGCAGTGAGGTGGCCGATGATTCCAAATAGATCAGACAGTAAAATCAAAAAGGGATTGCAAATGTCACTTCCATTGGTGGAATCAAAGTGATGCTTTGAATCATTCTGAATGTGAATGTTTGCACTGTGCAATCATTGAGCAACAGTATGTTTCAGGACTTCAGTGACTGTTTTATTGCTAAAAGTTTTTTAAAAAACAATAGATCAAAAGAAAGAAGCTTTTTCCTCACGTTTTGCTGCTAGATAGGCAATGTGGCATGCTCAGTTGAAACCATAGATTGTCCTCCATTTTTGTTTCCTTGGTAGAAGCGTCAGCAGATCATCACGCCAGAGAGTTATTACAAGTAGTCCTTGACTTACAACCACAATTGGGACCAGAAATTCTGTTGCTAAGGAAGGCGGTTGTTAAATGAGTCATAGCTGATTTTATGATCTATTTTGCTGTGGTTATTAAGCAAATCACTGCAGTTCTCATGTGAATGATGCTTGTTGTTGTTGTTGTTGTTGTTGTTAGTTGTGAAGTCGTGTCCGACCCATTGCGACCCCATGGACAATGTTCCTCCAGGCCTTCCTGTCCTCTGCCATCTTCTGGAGTCCATTGAAGCTCACGCCTACTGCTTCAGGGACTCCATCCAGCCACCTCATTCTCTGTCGTCCCCTTCTTCTATTGCCCTCCATCTTTCCCAGCATTAGGCTCTTCTCCAGTGAGTCCTTCCTTCTCATTAGGTGGCAAAAGTACTTGAGTTTCAACTTCAGGTGAATGATGCTATTGTTAAGCAATTTCGGCTTCCCCATTGACTTTACTTGTTAGAAGCCAGTTGGGAAAGTCACAAGTGGTCGTCATGTGACCCCAGGAGGCTGCAATCATTAGAAATACATGCTGGTTGTCAAGCACCTGGATTTTGTGATTGTGGGGCCATCATGTGTCCGTGGGGTTGGCGCAATGGTTGTAGGTGCAAGGACCAGTGTGGTAAGTCACTTTTTCAGTGCCATTGTAACCTATAGATCTACATGTGGTTTTAGCTAGAGATGGTGATGCTGATATGGATATAGATTGTGACAGGGATGGGGACGTCAATGTAGTTGTAGATGCAGATGTACATGAGCATGTGGTGATGTGTACATGGTTATATTGTGGATGTGGCTATCACAACAGAAGCAGCATGCATGTATACAGATGTATGCATGTACATATGTGTATATCCCTTCTCGCTCCTATATGTTACGCACTGGAGAAAACAGGAGATTCGGGCCAAATGAATATAAAGATTTATTGCAAGCTTAAGCTCTCTACAAGAATCTGGCCAACTGACCTAAAGGGAAATGCAGGAAAGATAAGAGAGGCAGTCAAGGTAGGCTGGACTTAGATCTCTTATAGATATGAAGGGACTAATGACTTAAGGCTCATTTGGCCCCTCCCTCAGTCTCAGCCTGGTCATCTCCTACACCAGGGGTCTTCAAACTTGGCCTTTTTATGACTTGTGGACTTCAACTCCCAGAATTCCTCAGCCAGTGTGCCTGGCTGAGGAATTCTGGGAGTTGAAGTCCACAAGTCATAAAAGGGCCAAGTTTGAAGACCCCTGTCCTACACCATGTGTGGCACATGTCTCTTGGGTCTTCAACGAGAGACCTGAGAGTTTGAGTGTTCTGTGCAGGATCTTAGCTGTTCCTAACTGCACTCTTCTGGACAGATAGCCCTGGGATCTGTTGGAACCACTCTCCCAGCTTAGGAGACACAACCGCGAATGCTCCTATCACCATTGGGGCTTTTTTGGTCTTCACCTTCCACATTCTCTCTAGGTCCTCCTTCAGGCCTTGGTACTTCTTCAGCTTCTTATACTCCTTCTTCCTAAAGCTGATGTCATGTGGCATCACTACATCTATCAGCACTGCTGTCTTCTGGTCTTTTTGCTCTCCAAATTCAAATTCCCTTAGGGGATTTGCACCCCACAATGGGATTTTCCGATGTACTTTAGCAGGAAATGTAGATAAGGGAGACTCTAAAAGTCAGCTCCCTCCTAAGCATACCCATGTACTCCGATTGTGTTGGCAATGTCCATTTTGTTCTCCAAATTCATTGAGACCTAACCCTGATTGGATTTGCCCCCTTATAGGATTTTCCCATGTAATTTACCAGGAAACGAAGATAAGGCAAGATCGAAATGTCAATACTATATTTCGGGTTAATCCTACCACAATGACTGTTGATTGGCCAGTACTACCATGATGTCGGTTTTTTGACCAGCACCTACATATAATCATCATCATCATCATCATCATCATCATCATCATCATCATCATCAAACATCCACATCTGCCTATCCCAGGTCCTTGGTAAGGACTCGATAAGTAGACAAAATGCCAAATCCAGTCTGAACATCTGGCTGACTGTGCGATGATCCATAATAATAATAATAATAATAATAATAATAATAATAATAATAATAATAATAATAATAATAATAAAGTTGGAAGGGAGCTTGGAGGTCATCTAGTCCAACCCCCTGAGCAGGGAATTTTTATACAGTACTCATATTTATTCCACCTTTATTATAAATTATGTTTAACTCTTTTCTCCTCACAGCCGCCCTTGAGCAAATATCTGATGGTGTCATTCCACTAAAATTTCTCTTGAGGGCAGATTCCCTCAGATTAGCATAACTACTTTCCTGTTTTTGTTCCTACCAAGTTTGCTCTAATACAGAGGAACTCTGCCTCTAAATTTTAATAGACAACGACAGAGAACTAATAATAAATCTGCCCCATATTTGTTTCCCTCACTTATTGCAGTCTTTATTATTGCTTTCGGAGGGGCAATTTGAATAAAAATGTCTTGATGGCAGAAGGCTTTGTAATGAATGAGACTCAAGTTGTCCAAATTCAGTCCCCAAGTTAATTCTCTTTTTAATCCACTTACAACTTGCCAATCCCTAAGCGCTGAAATGAAAACGGGCTTGCTTTATTGTCATCATTATGCAATACCTTTAAAAGAGAGGATTAAATAAAAGACCCTCCAAAGACATGGAATTATGGAGGCGATTGGCAGACACTGGCTGTGACTGTCCTATGCCAAATGCTTCTCATGCAAATAAGAGGCTCCACCAGAAGGCAATAAATCACTGTGCTTCAGTTGCGCCACCCTTACCGAAAGATGCCACATAAACTGTTTCTAATGCTTCTTGAGTCTTATTCTGTTTGTGATTGAACAAAGGCTACCAGATCAACAGTGCAAAACTCCAGCCAACCACTAGATGGCAGCAAAGACATAAAGAAAATGGACTCTTTGCCCCCATCTAGTGTCTGTCCAAATATTTTCAAGATCTAGTAGCTCTAAAATTGAGCTGGACTTTATTATCTATTTATTTATTTATTTAATATGCTGCGCACCTCACTGTCAGATGATTCTGGGTTATTATTCTCTTACTTGAGAAGTTTCATCAATGTTCTGTTGCTATTGGATGCTCCTTTTGGGGAGTATGTTTTTCTTTTACTTTAATATATATTCAAATGATTTATACGTTGCTTTTACCATGAGGTTTAATTATTAGGTACAAAGTATATGATATCTCCTAATCTGTGACCATCCAAATTTTGCTGAATTGCAACACCAAGTATTTCTTTTCATTGGCTATGTGATGAGTCTTACTGAGAGCAGTAGCTGAGCAACATTTGAAAAGTCTCAAGTTCTACATTTCCTTAGATCTTTCTCCATCACAAGCAGGAGAAGGTACAAACTAGGAGCCTCTGATGCCATATAAGCTGTTATGATGGCTTAAGCCAGTGGTGCCGAACCTATGGCATGCATGCCAGAGGCGGCACTCAGAGCCCTCTCTGTGGGCACGCACGCCGTCGCCCCAGCCCCGCCTCCTCCCCACAGCCCCCTCTTCACCAGCAGCCCCCCCAGAGGAGAGTCACCCCCAGTCACGGCCTGTGCGGAGCAGCGCAGCCAACGACATGGCAGCCGGGCAGCAGGTACAAGACTCCGCCCCTGCGCCCTGCAGCATCATCTGCTGCATGGCTGCCATGGTGCTGCAGGACCGCCTGGGTGATCTGCCGCGGCGGGGTGTGGAGGTGGTAGGTGGCCCTGCGGGGTGTAGGGGTGGGGCAGAGTGGGTGGGGCAGGAGGCGGGGTAGAGTAGCCTGGGCAGGGGGCAGAGCAGAGTGGGCGGGGCAGGGGGTGGGGCAGTTTTTGGGCACTCTGTGTCTAAAAGGTTCGCCATCACTGGCTTAAACTATGACTTTCTTTTCTTAAAGCCAAAAATACAGACAAATATGAAGCTGCAAAGCCCTGCTCCCACAACCGATGAGAAAGCGAGAGAGAGATGGGCTTCATACAAACTTCCAAAACACAGCAAGGCTTTCTCTAGTTGTCATTTATCATTACACTGTGATACAACAATTAGACTACAACACACACACAAAAAAACCCATTAGACCCCAATACAAAGATGAGATTCTATGGTTACGTGCATAAGCAAAACTCATGATTCATGGAATGGCATCTCTGCTCTGGAAGGAGCTTCCTTTCCACCTGAAACCATCTAGTCCATAATATGAGACGGGATTTTTATCCAGCCTTGGACCAAATTTGGGTCCCCATTTCTACTCTAGTCTGAAGGCCTAGTTCAGCCTCCCCAGATCTAGTCTCCTTCTCAGTTAGGATAACCAGTTGAACAGGAAGAAGACTTCAACTTTGAACTCCATTGCCACGACAAGTGGTGGGTCTCTTTCAGTGAATGTGAGGAAGTCAACAGCCAAGCATTTGGACTTCTGTACTGAGCGGGGTTGGACTTGATAGCCTCAATGATTGCTTCCCACATTTTGAGTTTATGATTTTAACATAGCACATCGTTGAAGTCTAGTCTGGATTTCACTCCCTTTTCTCTATTCTAATTCTGTTCCTACTGTGTTTCCCCAAAAGTAAGGCCTACCCCAAAAATAAGCCCTAGCTTGATTTTTAGGGGTGGGTCTAATATAAGCCCTACCCCAAAAATAAGCCCTAGTTTGGGGGAGAGGCACACACCTAAAAATCAAGTTCGGGTGGGGGTGGGGGTACGGATCTGCCCCACACACCCCACACCCAGTTACCTTGCAGCCAGGCCCACTTCTTTTGTGGCGTCTTCTGCAGCCAGGCCTGCATTTCTCAGACACAGGCCTTCCAGAAAAGCCTGACTGCAAAATGCAGACGGAAATGCAGCTGCAGAATGAAGCTGCTCCTTCGGCCCCAGAAGAAGTGGACTTGCTGGGCGGGGCTGTCCCCTCAAAATAAGACCTGGTGCCTCTTTTGGAGGCCAAACAAACAAACAAACAAACAAATCAACAAACAAACAAATAAACAAACAAACAAACAAACAAATAAATAAGAAAGACTCGGTCTTATTTTCGGGGAAACACGGTAAGAGCCGTGGTGGCGCAGTGGTTAAATTACAGTATTGCAGGCTACTTCTGCTGACTGTTGGCTGCCAGCAGTTTGACACTTCGATCCTGACCGGATCAAGATGGACTCAGCTTTCCATCCTTCCGAGGTCGGTAAAAATGAGGACCCAGATTGTTGGGGGGGGGGGCAATAGGCTGACTCTGTAAACTGCTTAGAGAGGACTGTAAAGCACTGTGAAGCGGTATATAAGTCTAACTGCTATTGCTATGATATCCTGCTTCTGTGTACGTATCCAAATCTTTTAGCTGCTTTGTCTTTTGACCTTGGTCAGTTTTTACGGTGTACCTGCTACACGAGCTTTAGTTCTTGTTTAGTGCTCTTAACTTGGACAGTCTGGTTTAACTTCTCATCCTTGCTAACCCGTGGTGGGATTCAAAAATGTGAACAAGCAGTTCTCTGTGTGGATGCTGCTTCCAGAAGTCCATTCTGGGCCTGGGCCACAAAAAATTAGCTACCGGTTCTGCCGAAGTGGTGCAAACCGGCTGAATCCCACCACTATTGCTAACCTCAGCAACCTTAATCTCTTTTGCCTCTACAGCCTTAGCTGTTATCTGAAACCTGGCTTCATCCATCTCTAACCACAAAACCAAGCCTTCTATTGAAATATGTGTATGTTTAAAAAAAAAAAAATACTGCCAGCAAATAGAGACCACTTTTCCCCACACCCCAGTCTGCTGATCTCCATAAATATATTGTGGTGCCATTGGTGATTCATTAATTGGCAAACACTGGGTTGCTATAAGAATGCAGGAAATGTTGGGGGTTTTTTTTGTTGTTGTTCTTGTTCAACAAGTTTTTGAGAACTTCTTGTACTTTGTTGTAAGGCCTCACTACAGAATGATTCCCTGATCTCATTTTTAACTTAAATAGGCAACATGGAGAACTAAAAGTAGGACTGGTAACGTACTGTTCAAGATTCTAATTATTCCATGTTATATGTTCCCCTGAACATTTTCCATTCCCGACCGAAATAATTTCGGAGCCATTGAGCGAATGAAATCTCTATTAGGCTATTTTGGGATAATAAATGCTTCTCCCGTTTTTTTAAAAAAAGAACCTTAAAGTTGGAAAGTTACTCAGAGGTCAACTAGTCCACCTCTGCTCACTGCGGGATCTGCTAAATGATTTTAGAGAGCTTTTCTTTGAAGACCTTGCAAACTCATGAAAGAACCTGCTCCCATGGTTGACAGCAAGTATTGATTGATTGACTCCTGCTAAAAACTAGCCAGAATCTACTTCTCTATACTTTCAAGACATTGTCTCTGGAGTGATAGAGAACAAGTCATTCCCTTCTCTAAATGATATTCTTTAGTTTTCTGAAGATTTCTGTTATATCTGTTATATAAACCCCACTTCCCTCCTTGCTCCCTACTACTTTAATGCCCATCGTTTATTCTTGTATTGCTGTATTTTCATTGTTTATTCTATTTTTCCATTACTTCCTATTGTTGTTTACACTTCTTTTCCTTTCTCCATTTTTATTGCTGTAAGCTGCCTCAAGTAGCCCCAGGGCGAAATAGGCAGCAAATAAATTTAACACACAAATATCTCCTCTAACTTGTCTTTTCTGTAGACCAACATATCCAGATTTTTTTCCATGTTACAGGCCATAGTGTCCAGAGCCATCACCCCCTTATAGCATCCTCTGAACTCATTCCACTTTATCAATAACCGTTTATAGACAATAGTGACCAGAACTGCACTCAATATTCCAATTGGGGCCTGGATAGAGTGCACAATTACTTCCTATAATTTGACCTCTATACATCCCACATTACAAATCCACAAATAGCATTCACCTTTTTAGCAAGTGCATGATTCTTTTGTTTGAGTTTAACTGGTGACCTCCTAGAATTTCCAGGTTCTGTTCACAACTGATGCTACCAAGCCAGTTCCCCACCAGTCTTCCAATCCTACAGTTGTGTCTTTTGTGTTTCTCCCAAGACTTGCATTTCTTCCTCTTAGAATTTGTCTTGTTTCAGATCCCTGTTCAAAACTTTAAAAAATCTTCCCTTTCTCTTTTGAAATGTTAGCTTCTCTTTGTTCCATTAATCTATTAAGATTTGGACAGTGGTGGGATTCAGCCAGTTCGCACCACTTCTTTCTTCCTTCCTTCCTTCCTTCCTTCCTTCCTTCCTTCCTTCCTTCCTTCCTTCCTTCCTCCCTCCCTCCCTCCCTCCCTTCCTTCCTTCCTTCCTTCCTTCCTTCCTCTTTCCTTCCTTCCTTCCTTCCTTCCTTCCTTTCTTTTTTCTTTCTTTCTTTTCTTCTTTCTTCTTTCTTTCTTTCTTTCTTTCTTTCTTTCTTTTAACTTCCTGCCCCTTCTGAATTTTTTTCCCTTCCAGTTTAGTTTGCATTCGTTTTTACTCTGTTTACCAAACACTGCATTAAAATTATTGCTTAAAAAAGTTAATCTTTTATCAAAGGTGATGGTCAGCATTATGAGAGCCTCTAGTGAAATCTGGGCATAGAGAATTACTCCTTATCACACAAGGTTTTTCAATAATGTATTTATGTTACATCGGTGAGGTAGAATACATAGTAATGTGCCATTTAAAATGGACTGCTGATCTTTTTGAGAATGCAGAAATGGCTACTACCTCTATGCTGGTTAAAATATATGATAGAACCTACACTGTTACAATAGTATTGAGTACTAATGATATATAGATAACCATCAACCTACACAAAACACTTGTAAATGCAGAATGATACATACCAATAAATATAACATACAGTCAACATTTAATTAAGGAAAAAGTGTGCCATTCTGAAGAAAAGGTAATTCTGTCATTTGGAGCAATTAAAAATAACATTTTCTGCTTTATTAGCCGACCCCCAGTATTCTGCTACAATTTTTCTCTCTCTATTTCTACAACATGAGACCCGAGAAACGCACATTATAAAACGTTGCCATTTCTGCTCATCGTTTTAAACTCACAGTATCTCCTGAGCAGCATCTGGCATCGGTTGGTATTTCTCACAGGAAACCAGCATTTGTAAATAAAATCTGATATATAAATATTTCATGATTTTTTGGCATCCAGACAGAAGGTCTTCTGGGATTAGAGCTGAGAGAGATTTCAAGGGAATAAGCAGTTGGAAACGTTCCTTTCCATCAGATGGAAGTCAAGATGATCTTGTCCTGAAGTCAAATGCTATTAATGACATAAAATGTTGACAGTGTGATGAAGACCTTGAAGCCAAAGAAGAGATTTGGGATGGGACTGTTTGTTTATTTGTTTGTTCGGCTTGAAAATAATTGCTTGAAGTAAGAGAAAAGGATTGTTCAGGCTGCATTTCGATCTGAGCAGAAAAAGAAGGAAGGAAGGAAGGAAGGAAGGAAGGAAGGAAGGNAAAAGAACTGAGCACTCTCCGTGTTTCAGAATTGTCGGAAGGTTGCAGAGAACGCACGCAGAACAAGACTTTCGGACAAACGTGGGCTCTTTACAATGAATGGATGAAGGAAGGAAAGAAGGGAGGGAGGGAGGGAGGAAGGAAAGAAGGGAGGAAGGGAGGGAGGGAGGAAAGAAGGGAGGGAGGGAGGAAAAAAAGAAGGAAGGAAAGAAGGGAGGGAGGAAGGAAGGGAGGGAGGGAGGAAAAAAGGAAGGAAGGAAGGAAAGAAGGGAGGGAGGAAGGAAGGGAGGAAAGGAAGGAAGGAAGGAAAGAAGGGAGGGAGGGAGGAAGGAAGGAAGGAAGGAAGGAGGTTTATTTGCTCCTATGATTCTCTTGTCCTTCTTGAATCATTTAGGGGTGTTTTTTTTGTTTAAACCAAACTTAATAGGTTTTATGAAACAGAGCTTTTAGATAGCTATGACCTACTTGAGAACAAACATCATTTTGTTGCAGAGGAAAACCCTCTATTTTAAAAATTAAACCACGACGTGAACATCTGTCACTAGGTACATAGCCAGTTTCCCTCTTCCTGACAACTCTAAAATATTTTCAGAGCAATAATTAAAGGTTTGGTGAACTCTCTGAGAGTTCCAGCAGGAGTCAGTGAGAGGGGTCAAAATTGGCAAAATGGCAGTTGGGGCCTTGCAGCTGGAGCCCTGTCCTCATTCTAAAGCAGGGATAGTCAACCTTGGCTCTTTTATGACTCGTGGACTTCAACTCCCAGAATTCCTGAGCCAGCCATGCTGGCTCAGGAATTCTGGGAGTTGAAGTCCACGAGTCATAAAAGAGCCAAGGTCTAAAGTATTCAAACGATGGTGATTGTAAGCATCCAGGCAGGTAAAGTAGGCAAGATAGAAATTGGCCATTTCCAGGCTAGAAATCAATGTTATATCAAACATTCAACAACTTTTGACACTTGAAAGCTACCAAACATCTCAACACGTTTCCATCAAATGTGTAGGGCAGATGGAATAAACCTTGAATTTGAATTCATGACAGAATAAAAAAAATTCTTTATATTCTGGCATTAGAAATAGGCAGAATAACAGAATAACAGAGTTGGAAGGGACCTTGGAAGCAGTGGCGGGATTCAGCCAGTTCACGCCACTTTGGCAGAACCAGAAGCTAATTTTTTGCTGCCCAGGCCCAGAATGGACTTCCGGAAGCAGCATCCACACAGAGAACTGGTTGTTCACATATTTGAATCCCACCACTGGGCCCTGCCCAAAAATGGGGATCACGTGACCCCGGGACACTACAACCATCACAAATATGAACCGGTTGCCAAGCATCTGAACTTTGATCACGTGACCATGGCAATGCTGCAACGGTCATAAGTGTTGTGGGAAGAATCCAGAGAAAGAAATATTTGGGGGGAATATTAAATATTAAAAAGGCAGAATATATTTCCCCAAAGAAATAATGGAGAAGATCTTTTTAAAAAAAGATAAAAACCAGCCCCAAGCAGAAACTAGGCAGAGGCCAACTTTTAGAAATGCAGATGTGATCATCCTTTCAGAAAGGTTGGAGCCAGGAAGATAGAAGCTGACGAGATTAGAACGACAAAGATCCCTAGAATCAACAACCCCTTGCCCAAGAAATCCAACACAGGAAGTAAGCCATCAGCCCCAGCCCCAGAGAAGCAGGATGTTCATTTGTGAACGGGGAAAAGCAAAAATAGCAAAGAGGGCCCACAGATCGCTTATAGCTTTCCAGCCTCAGTGGAAACTACTTGGTGTTAAATCTTTCCCAAGTGAAACTCTTAACCAAAAGCTGTGACAGTTGCTTGGACCACATTCCCGGTGCCCTTGTAAAGTCAAAGCTGGTCTGAAAATGGGAGACTTAAG
>NW_015387158.1:427713-440478 GCF_001527695.2 Protobothrops mucrosquamatus
GCTTTGGAGAATAGCTTGACTCCCTCTTCTTTGGGGCAGACCCTGAGATATTGGAATACTGCTATCATGTCCCCCCTCGTCCTTCTCTTCATTAAATTAGACATACCCAATTCCAGCAACCTTTCCTTATATGTTTTAGCCTCCAGTCCCCTAATCATCTTTGTTGCTCTTCTCTGTACTCTTTCTAGAGTCTCAGCATCTTTTTTACAAAATCTGGTGGAAAAAATACCACCAATGGCTCACCATAAAATGTGGTGCAGGTCTGGATGGCAGAGGATTATTGTAATGGACTTAAACTGTAAGCAGGGGTTGTTTACATTACTTCAACTGCAAGATGGATCTTGGAATCCTAGTGGACCATCACTTAAATATGAGCCAGCAGCGTGCTGCAGCTGCTAAAAAAGCCAACGCAGTCCTAGGCTGCATTAATAGAGGGATAGTATTAAGATCACGTAAAAGGTTAATATCATTTTATAATGCCTTGGCAAGAGCACACATGGAATATTGCATCCAGTTTCGGTCGCTACAATTTAAAAAAGATGTTGAGACTCTGGAAAGAGTGCTGATCAGGCGTCTGGAGGCGAAAACACATGAAAAACGGTTGCAGGAACTAGGGATGACATGATAGCAGTGTTTCAATATTTGAGGGGTTGCCAAAAAGAAGAGGGGGTCGATTTATTTTCCAGAGCACCAGAAGACAAGACAAGAAGCAATGGATGGAAACTAATCGAGGAGAGAAGCAACCTAGAACTAAGGAGAAATTTCCCAACAGTAAGAACAATTAATCAGTGGAATGACTTGCCTCCAGAATACTGGAGGTTTTTAAGAAGAGATTGGACAACCATTTGTCTGAAATGGTATAGGGTCTCCTGCTTGAGCAGGGGTTGGAGTAGAAGATCTCCAAGGTCCCTTCCAACTCTGTTATTCTGTTAAACATCAAGAATCAAGTAGAGACTAAGTAGAAACAGGATAGCCATATTCAAGTACTTGTAGATCTTTCTTTGCAGAGATGAGTTCTCTCTCTCTCTTCCAACTCTGTTATTCTGTAATTCTAGGATTCTATAGATTCATGGATTTCTGCACTAAGAGACCCGTAAGGTTTTTTCCAAGTCGTTCCTGTTGCGATCCAAGAAGTCAGTGCATCCTGGCACACACGAGGCAGGTCCATGAAATCTACACAGGCAAGCCAAATGACAACATGAAAAGGTATGTTCTCCTGTTCTTCCTACTGCACTCCTGTAAGATCTTAATAAGATAAATGGTTTGCTTTATTTGGCAGGGAGGACCGGTGAAATCGTGAACAGACCTGGCAGGAAGAGAGTCAAGAACGTAATGGCTTTAATTTCATGTTGGATAATTTCCACAAGCTGTATAAATACTTTTTCTTTTTTTAAATGGAGAAAATATTTTGGTCTTTGCAGGTTTGGAAACTAACATGCTTAAGGCACAAAAAAGGGAGTACTTTTAAGTCCCGGTGGTTTCAGTAAGAAGTTAAAGATTGATTAATTTTTCCCATTGAAATAAGTGGGATTTTAAAATGCTTCATTTGGATTGGTTTAATTTGGACATTGCAATCCTATTGAGGACCTCTTTGGTGGTAAATTCACTTCCCAACTCCTACTCAACAACTGTGTTCATGCAATTTGCTAAACCACAAACCTCAGTTAACAAAGTATAGTTGTTGCATTCATATAAGCTGCTGTGACCAGGGGAATTAACTATTAACTATGTTATGGATTAACGTGATAGTCTAATTCAGGGGTAGGCAACCTTGGCTCTTTTATGACTCGTGGACTTCAACTCCCAGAATTCCTGAGCCAGCATGGCTGGCTCAGGAATTCTGGGAGTTGAAGTCCACGAGTCATAAAAGAGCCAAGGTTGCCTAGCCCTGGTCTAATTGTTTAACAGTTTCGACGTTGTTAAATTTCTCATTAGTGGCTGAACTACAAACTATCCAGATCTACGTTCCCAAACCAGCCTGTTGTTAAAAGAGCCAATGTCAACCTAAATGATTTGATCTTACCTGCTTATTTAGCTAATTTTCCTCCAAACAGCTTAGTCACAGTGTGATACATCTGACCCTAGTTTCTATCATTTTCAAAACAACCTTCTAAGATACATTTGCCTGAAAGTTCTTCACATTACCTTTTGTAATCAATTAATAAGTCCTGCAGTCTCTAGATCATAAGAGCTACAGAAGCCCTTACAGGTAGTCCTCAATTTACAACCATTCATTTAGTGACCATTTGAAGCTACAATGGCACTGAAAAAAGTGACTTACGAGTGATCCAGAACAGTTACGGCATCACCACGTTCACGTGATCAGAATTTGGAGGCTTGGCAATCGCACGTTATTTTTCAACACTATCGTAAAAGGTTTTTTTTTCCCCATTTGATTTCTAGAGGTTTTTTTCTAAATTTAAATCCATGGATCAAAATCAATCTATTCTATGCCAATTGAATGGAACTCTATATAGATTGTGGAGGGGAAAAAAATCTATCTATCTAGGTGGTTGCTAAGAGTAAAAAATGACCTGATAATCTGCCTGTCTTTCTGCAAGCCTGCCTACCTGTCTGTCTTTCTGCCCACCTGCTTGTCTGTTGGTCTACTACCTGCCTACCTACCTACCCACCTATTGCCTGCTTGCTTACCTGTCTGTCTACCTATAAACCTGTGTTCCTACCTACTACCTGCCTATCTGTCTGCTACCTACCTATCTGCCTGTCTGTCAGCCTGCCTATCTACCTACCTACCTGCCAATCTACCTGCCTGTCTGAGTGCCTGACTACTTGCTTACCTGTTTGCCTGCCTATCTATGTGCCTACTTGCCTGTCTATCTGTGTGCCTGCCTGCCTACCTACCTACCTATCTGTCTGCCTGCCTGTCCCCGTTCCCTGTGTCTAGATTAGGTCCTGGAGTTTTGGCCATAGACTTTATCTTTTCCTGCAATACCTTTGTGGTCAATTTCACTTCCCTTAATATTGCAGTCTCCCAGCTCCAGAAAGCATTCACATGATCATTCTCGCTGCACCTAGAGAAACTGGAACATTTCTTTCTTTCTTTTTTTTTTTTAAAGATGTTTTGAACCAAGCAAGATTGAAAGAAAATTCCCTACAGGTTGAATGGGATGCCTGGATTGCAGCCACTTTACAGCAGTGTCCTTTCAATGACCTTCTTCAATGGCTTCCCTTTTTTTCACCAGATACATAGGGAGATGGAGGGGGGGGAATCAGTTCTTCTATGCGCCGGTTCTGAAGAGATCCAGAGCATCACAGACACATTTGCTTAATCTCTCCCCCTCTCTGTTTTTCAGGTGAACCCGCTTCCCCCTCCCCTCCCCTCCTTTGAAACCCTCCTATTTGAACAGCTTGGTTATTGATGTACAAATCCGGCTGTTGAAAAAGAAGCTTATAGAGAACTAATCTGTTGGCGTTCTCAGCAGAGGCTTCAGCCAAAGTGTACATAAACAGGCCAACATAGGTGACTGTTTCATGGGCCTTTTGGAAATCACTGGAGTGATTTCTGCAAAGATTAATGGAGCAAGTGAGGAACAGCAAGGCCTTTCTCCGAAACAGTTTTATGGAAATCAAACTGGCTTGCAAAAATCCAAATGACTATTGGACAGCTCCGATCTAGCGGACCATTCAAACTGGCCAAAAATGTTCTCTTCAGCGAAGGGAACATTGGATACCAATGGAGCTACTTTTAGCTCTACCCCTCTGGTTACTACAATATAAAAAAGATGTTGAGACTCGGGAAAGAGTGCAGAGAAGAGCAACAAAAATGATTATGGGGCTGGAAGCTAAAACATACAAAGAACAATTGCAGGAATTGAGCATGACTAGTTTAATGAAAATAAGGACTAGGGGTGACATGATAGCAGGGTTCAAATATTTGAGGGGGTTCTACAAAGACGAGGGGGTCAAACTATTTTCCAAAGCACCAAAAGGCAAGACAAGAAACAATGGATGGAAACAAACCAAGGAGAGAAGCGACCTAGAACTAAGGAGAAATTTCCTAACAGTGAGAGCAATCAACCAATGGAACTTGCCTTCAGAAGTTGTGGGTGCTCCATCACTGGAGGTTTTCAAATAGAGACAGGACAACCATTTGCCTGAAACGGTGTAAGATCTCCTGCTAGAGTACAGGGTTAGACTAGATGGAAGACCTCCAAGGTCCCTTCCAACTCTATTATTCTAGATTCTGTGTTCTTACAAAGAAAGACATTTCCTAAGGAACAAGATAAATCATTGTCTAATGTTGCCTTCAGATATTCATGTTTGATCATCTGTTGGAATATACCTGTCTCTATGAGATTTTACAAACAGCATTCATAGATGCCTAGGTAGCTAAGTGAGGAAAGTGGGAGGCCAAAGAATAGAGTCTGGGGTGCTGGGGTGCTGTGGGGGTGGCCAAAGGAGGCCCTGGAAGGGCCAGGGTAGGCTGTGTATGAGTTAGAGGAGGCCAGGAGAGGGCTTCAGAGACCCAGTACAGGCTGAATGCAAACACAGAAAAGCTGAAGGGTAGATGATGATGATGATGATGATGATGATGATGATGATGATGATGGTGATGATGGTGATGATGGTGATGATGATAATAATAATAATAATAATAATAATAATAATAATAATAATAATAATAATAATAATAATAATAATAATAATAATAAAAGTTGGAAGGGATCTTGGAGGTCATCTAGTCCAACCCCCTGCTCAGGCAGGAAACCCTATACCATTTCAGACAAATGGCCGTCCAGTCTCTTCTTAAAAACATCCAGTGTTGGAGCATTCACCACTTCTGGAGGCAGGTTGTTCCACTGGCTAATTGTTCTAACTGTCAGGAAATTCCTCCTTAGTTCTAGGTTGCTTCTCTCCTTGATTAGTTTCCATCCGTTGCTTCTTGTCCTGCCTTCAGGCGCTTTGGAGAATAGCTTGACTCCCTCTTCTGTGTGGCAGCCCCTGAAATATTGGAAGGCTGCTATTATGTCCCCCCTCGTCCTTCTCTTCATTAAACTAGACATACCCAATTCCAGCAACCGTTCCTTATATGTTTTAGCCTCCAATCCCCTAATCATCTTTGTTGCTCTTCTCTGCACTCTTTCTAGAGTCTTAGATGTTGTGGTGGGATATGGTACAAACACAAGAAGGCCACAGGAGACTAATCACTTGCAACCTTCCCTATTGGCTTGCAACCTTCCCTGTTGGCTTCCCCATTGATTTTGCTTGTGGGAAGCCAGCAGGAAAGATCACAAATGGTGATCACGAGATCCTGGGATGTGCAACTGTCAAAATTTCCAAGCACCAGAATCACGATCAAGTGACCACAGGATGCTGCTACAGCCAAAACTTGCAGGACTGGTCGTAAGTACCACTTATTCAGCACCATCAGAACTTTGAATGGTCACCGAATGAGTGGTTGTAAACTAAAGACTATCTATACAGTATCTGTCTGGAACAAGAGAGAGAACTCATCTCTGCAAAGGAAGAGCTACAAGTACTTGAATATGGCTGTCCTGTTTCTACTTAGTCTCTACTTGATTCTTGATGTTTAACAGAATAGCAGAGTTGAAAGGGATCTTGGAGGTCATCTAGTCCAACCCCCTGCTCAGGCAGGAAACCCTATACCATTTCAGACAAATGGCTGTCCAGTCTCTTCTTAAAAACTTCCAGTGTTGGCGCATTCACCGCTTCTGGAGGCAGGTTGTTCCACTGGTTAATTGTTCTGTCAGGAAGTTTCTCCTTAGTTCTAGGTTGCTTCTCTCCTTGATTAGCTTCCATCTGTTGCTTCTTGCCCTGCCTTCAGGCGCCTTGGAAAATAGCTTGACTCCCTCTTCTTTGGGGCAGCCCCTGAGATATTGGAATACTGCTATCATGTCACTCCTCGTCCTTCTCTTCATTAAACTAGACATACCCAGTTTCTGCAACTGTTCTTCATATGTTTTAGCTTCCAACCACGTAATCATCTTTGTTGCTCTTCTTACAAAGTGACAGTGAATTGTGGCAAAAGCAGGGTTCCATGTTACAAAAATCCCAACTTACAACACAGTGTAGGCGTGTGGGATCCATGCACAGGCTCAAAGCCTAGAATTTGGGACCAAATCTTTCTCCTGCTCTTCTGTGCCAGATTCTCCTTGGAACCAACAAGCAAATAAAAATTACTTTCTGAAAAACAGGAGAAGCCTCACCAAACACTTCACTAATGCTGCTAAGTATATTAATCACTGGACAGATATGGATTTTTCTTTTCAGTGACAAGTTGCTATTGCAGGAATGGCCAGAAGTGTGACATATGTTGCTGAAATGCCAGGAGAAAGGCGAGGAGCCAGCTTAGGGAAAACACACAATGGAAACTGATTTTCCATATTGACACCATCTGCAAGCATTGTAGCTCTTAGTTCTACAGATTAAAGGAAGAGATTTGTTTACTTACAGCACACTCAAATATGTTCAGTCTCCTCTTGCGCTCAAACACTTTAGCTGGCAAAGAGGCAGAAAAAATAAACAGCCTCCTTCAAGCTACTAAAGCTAATATCTGTGTCTTTCCTCTTCCAGCTCAACAGCTATCAGCCACATTTCAAACCATTATTAGCCACAATAAATATACCCTTGCTACTACCATTGTTAGGGGGTGTGATGGCTCAGTGGTTAAAGACACGGGGCTTGTCAGCTGACAGCCCAGGTTTGAGACCCAAGAGCCACTTGACAGGGCGAGTTCCTGTTCTTGCTCCAGCTCCTGCCACCTAGCAGTTTGTACAATTTTGGTGAGAAGGTAAAGGCATTATGTGGGTCTTTGCTGTATAGTCTGTATGGAAACTGTCTTCTGACAATGTTGGCTCCCTTGGGCAAGAAACAGAGATGAGCACTGCACCCTAGAGCAGGGGTCCCCAACCTCCAGTCCGTGGACTAGTACTGGGCCACAGCATGCGAGCAACCGGTCCGCACAAACAAGCAAAGCTGCATCCACGAGATGCAGGCAGCACACAAAACCACACCCCCTCCGGTCCGCGGAAAAACTTCTCTCCACGGAACCGGTCCCTGGTGCCCAAAAGGTTGGGGACCTCTGCCCTAGAATTAGACATGACTGACAGGGGGGAAACCTTTATCTTTTTACTACCATCATTAGTGACAATAAACACATTTTCACTGTTATGGGGGGAAGCGTTGAAAGAGGTACAAGAAGAATTCTGGAACCCGTGATGCTCCTTTGCATCGGTAGTGTGGATTTACTGCTTTAAGAAAGAAATTTGAGTTAGTCGTGCATTACAGGTAGTTCTCAACTTACAATCCCTTGCTTAGTGACAATCTGAAGTTACTATGGCACTGGAAAAAAAAGTGACATATGACTGTTTTTCATACATGTAACCGTTGCGACATCCCCATGGTCATGTCATCAAAATTCAGCAACTGGCATGTATTTATGACGGTCGCCGCGTCCCGGGATCATGTGATCACCTTTTGCGACCTTCTGACGAGCAAAGTCAATGGGGAAGCCAGATTCACTTAACAACCCTGTTACTAACTTAACAACTGCAGTGATTCACTTAACCACAGTGGCAAGAAAGATCGTAAAATAGGGAAAACTCACTTAACAACTGTCTCACTTAGCGATGGAAATTTGGGGTTCACCTGGGATTGCAAGTCAAGAACTATCTATAAAGTGCAGCGAGATGCAGTTTCACTGATCGGTCTTGGAGAGGATGTACCCTCTGCTTAGAGTTAAATATTCTCAATCCTTGCCTTTCTGGGAATGAGAATCTTGGAGAAAAAACAGGGCAATCAAGGTCCAGCAGAAGTAGAGGGTTGTTGTTTTTGATCTGTTTTTCATCTGATTCTTCACAACCCCATGGACCACAGCATGCCAGGCTCCCCTGTCCTCCTTGTAATGTTTTGCATTGTGATCTAGGGATCTGTATCTCAAGTGGATCTCAAGCTGCAGTTAAAATCCAGCTTAGTTTGGACTGCTTTAGATCAGAGATCCCCAACCTTTGGGGCACCAGGGACCGGTTACGTGGAGAGAGGTTTTTCCATGGACAGGAGAGGCCGTGGGTTTGTGTGCTGCCTGCATCCCGCGGATGGGGCTTTGCTTGTTTGTGCGGCCGGTTGCTGGCATGCCGTGACCTGGTACCGGTCCACAGACTGGGGGTTGGGGACCCCTGCTTTAGATGATACTTTTATTGATTTGGATAAGATCCAGCTGAGTTCAGAATTTGTAGGAAAGAAATGCACCGTCTTCCTCTAGCGAAACTTGCAACTAATGCTGGATATTAGCTTTGGTTTCTAAGTGTGATTGCCAGCTTCGTTGGAAGTTTATTACACAGTTAGTACCAGACGCCAATAATTGCTTAGATGGTCTGTTGTTTCTCAGACAAACAGTATCTGGTTAGCTTTTATTGGAAACAATACGCGAGATTAGATCAGGAATTGGAAGACTTGGATGATTTAATTTGGCTTTCTACTAGAACCCAAAGGTCTACCAACCCAACCCCGTTGCAAAAGAAAACACAATTAAACATTTGTGACTTTAGCAACTTGTTTTGGATGATGATGATGATGATGATGATGATGATGATGATGATGATGTTGTTGTTAGTCATTCAGTCACATCCGACTCTTAGTGATTCTCTGGGCCAGGTCTCTGCACATCTTCTGATCTTGCACTACTTCTTTGAGTTTTTCTATGCTCTGGCTGGTGTCATTTGATGGTGTCCAGCCATCATATTTTTTGGTGGCCTGGTTTTCTTTTACCACTAATTTTACCACTAATTCTTCCAAGCATAATTGCTTTCTCCAGTGAATTCCCCCACACAACATGGTCAAAAATAAGTGAGACGCAGTTTTATGATTCTTTTCTTCCTTCCAATGACATGTCTGGTTTGATGCCCTCCAGTACTTGCTTGTTGATCCCTTTTCCTGTCCAAGGAGTCGATTTTCTTCCTGTCTCGCTTATTTAAGGATAAGATTTTGTTTTGGACTGAAGACTGAAGATTTTGTTTTGGATAATCTATTCCCTATTATCTTGGTTTAATGCCTCCCTGATTCTGAAGCAGGTCCTGTAATTTGGTAGGTCACCTCCTGATGCAACCAATTTTAAAAGACAGAGAAGTGCAGGAGATTTCTTTCTTTCTTTTTCTTGCAGCATCCCATAAATATGAGAAGGGGGTCTGTCTCAGTGCTAAAACCAATTGTGCAATCTTAACGGAGAAATTGGAAGTGCCATCAAGCCAGGCTATGGGAGGCATGAAAATAAAGAAAATGGTGAGTAAAAGAAATCTATTCCACCACCCTAAAAGTTCATTCTAGAAGAAGTGGAATTTTTCTCTTAATTCATCAGCCGCACCCAATGTGATACTCCCCCATTGGTGCCCTCTTCACAGACCCTTTAACTCACATTGTGCATTCTCCTCTTCCTCAAACGAGAAAACCAGTTTTAATTCACAGAGAAAACCAGTTTTAATTCACAGAGATTGAAGTCCCGTGTTTTTGCCTGGAATGAGCGCTACAATCCAGCATATTAACTTTCCTTGATAGTGGCAGAGTTCCTCCACTGCTCCGAGTTTATTGTGGATTGTTGCATGAACCTGTACAATTGATAATCGAAACAAAGCATGGCTGAGGAACTCAACTAATGTTATTCAGAGGAGAGATGGGAGTCACTGTTTATGTCAACAGTGCAATCCGATGAACATCATCATTTGTGGTGGTGCTTTGGTTAGAATGTGATATCGCATGCTAACTCTGCCCACAACCAGGAGTTCGATCCTAACCAGCTCAAGGTTGACTCAGCCTTCCATCTTTCCAAGGTTGGTAAAATGAGGACCCAGATCGTTGGGGGCAATATGTTGGCATTGTAAACTACTCAGAGAGGGTAATAAAGCTCTATGGAGCAGTATATAAGTCTAAGTTCTATTGCTATTGCTATCCAGCTCAAACAGTGGTGGAAAACATTTTCAGTTATTTGAATGCCTCTCTTGAGTAATATTTTGTTCCTTGTAAATGCATATGAATTGCTATTATATAAATAGTCCTTTAGCTACATCTAATTGTAGACAGCTGCACAAACCTGTTTGCTCAATATTTAGGAAGCCAACGAGCCATGCTTTTACAGACATTCCTGGATTTTAAAAAATTTTTGTTTATTCCAAAGGGTTGACTGTTCCCAAATTCGGTCAATTTGTTTATTTCTTTTCCCTGGCCATCACTGGAAATGAATCTATTTAACTTAATGCGCTACTTTGCTAAACGTGGATCTTGTAAATTGCTCCTCACTTATAGAGTGGTTAAGACAGAGAAATTAATAGAGAAAGAGAAAAATTAACTAAGGATTATTTTATAAAGATATTATATTATGAGCATGTGTCATATGAAATTTTATCTGTATCCTTTACATATTTATTAGGAAGCAACTTTTACTGAACTTACTATGACCTGCTCCTAAGTAGACATCCATAAGATTGCATTTCGCAATGTAGACATTTCTAATGGTGAATGATAATCATATAGTACTTTTCCCTGTCATTTTTCCAAAACTGAGTTTTATTATGAACACATTCCATTTGAGATCAGATTACAGATGACCTACAGTTTATCCTTTTAAGATCATGGTTACACATAAGCTAATAAGGAAGTAGTCCATTTATAATAAAGTATCAGTAAGTAGAAATTAAATGTCACCTACTGATGAATATGTTCATCCTATTGTATGGCTCAACAAGCAGATCATATGTCTTGCATACAGAAATTTGTTATTGTTCAGTCACTAAGTCGTGCCCAACTCTTTGCAACCTCACGGACTGTAGCATACCAGGTCTTCTTGTCCTCCACTGTCTCCAGAGTTTTCCCAAATTCACGTTCATAATTAAAAGATGTCCATACTATTAAATACTTTGGAAAATTGTTGCCAAGCATAGTGAACGTCTCTGGATTAGCCTTTTAGATGAATGATCCAACAGGATAAAAATTGATGTGCAAAAAACTAATTTTCTGCTGCCCTAGTGAATATCCGATATTTTACAGTCAAGGTCCAAGTAAATAAGCTGGAAAGTGGAACAGATCTCTTGAGTCCAGTGGTGGGATTCAGCCGGTTCACACCAGTTTGGCAGAACCGGAAGTTAATTTTTTGTTGCCCAGGCCCAGAATGGACTTCCGGAAGTGGCATCCACACAGAGAACTGGTTGTTCACATATTTGAATCCCACCACTGCTTGAGTCCCAGTATGTGCTACATAACCTGTATTATTGAAAATGATCATCTAGCACAGTGTTTTTCAATCTAGGCAACTGTTAGATGTATGGACTTCAACTCCTGTGTTGGTTGAGGAATTTTGGGAGTTAAAGTCCACATATCTTAAAGTTGCCAAGCTTGAGAAACAACGACCTGATACATTTTATTATTTATTATTTATTATTATTTTATTACATTTATATCCCGCCCTTCTCCTTACGGACTCAGGGCGGCTAACAATCAGATAAAATACAAAAATACAGTACACATTTAAAATTAATTAAAAAGAAATATTTAAATCTGATCCGATTAAAAGTGATTAAAACCCCTTTAAAATCCCTTAGGCCAGTCCCGCAAGCTGGAACAACCATGTCTTGAGGGCNCCCACTCTGTGGGAGCGTACAGGTCGGTGGGAGGTAATCTGTGGCAGGAGGCGGTCTCGAAGGTAGCCAGGTCCGATGCCATGGAGCGCTTTAAAGATGATAGTCAACACCTTGAAGCGCACCCGGAAGGCCACCGGCAGCCAATGCAGCTCGCGCAAAAGCGGTGTAACATGGGAGCGACGAGTCCCTCCCAACACCGTCCGCGCGGCCGCATTTTGAACTAGCTGGAGCCTCCGGATGCTCCTCAAGGGGAGCCCCATGTAGAGAGCATTGCAGTAGTCCAGGAGGGAAGTGACAAGGGCATGAGTGACCGTGCGTAGGGCGTCCCGGTCCAGAAAAGGCCGCAACTGGTGAATCAGGCGAACCTGATAAAACGCTCCCCTGGTCATGGCCGCCAGCTGGTCATCCAGTGTCAGCCGCGAATCCAGGAGAACACCCAAGTTGCGGACCCGATCCTACCCGATCCTACCAGGAAGCAGTTCCATGCTTCCTGGTAGGATGTTAAAAACAAACAAAGTAACTTAAGAAATTATACATTGAAAGTATAGTACCTTCCTCATGGGAAAGATTTATATTGCAAGTCTGTTTTGTATAAATTAAAAACAGACCATCAAACATCCATGAAACTCCCTTTTCCACTTCTACTATTTATCAAGTTTGAGGACGGCAACAAGATTTGTAGACTGCTAGAGGTACACCATTGAAACTCAAATACTTTGACCACCTAATGAGAAGGAAGGACTCGCTGGAGAAGAGCCTAATGCTGGGAAAGATTGAGGGCAATAGAAGAAGGGGACGACAGAGAATGAGGTGACTGGATGGAGTCCCTGAAGCAGTCGGCGTGAGCTTAAATGGACTCCAGAAGATGGTAGAGGACAGGAAGGCCTGGAGGAACGTTGTCCATGGGGTCACGATGGGTCAGACACGACTTTGCAACTAACAACAAAAGAGGTACACCATATATTTAATTTAATTTAATTTAATTTAATACATTGACTTATATGCCGCCCTTCTCCCCACGGGACTCAGGGCGGCTCACAGCATATTAAAACAACATAGCACATTTCCCCAATAAAAGCCAATTAAAACCAAATATTTGTAGCTGTGTCTCTTATTAAAAATCATTAAAAATTATCCCTATTTAAAATTCACCCTAGGT
>NW_015387158.1:444047-525435 GCF_001527695.2 Protobothrops mucrosquamatus
TCCGCCATCTTTCAGGCATGCGCAGGCAATGGGTTGCAGTCATTTTTACTTATAAATCTGAGATTCAAGCAGAGGCTGGCTATACAAAATACAATGAGCTCAGGCCAACAAATACGAAGTTAGTACTTCATGAAAGAAGTAGTCTTCCAAATCAAAAGCATCTTGCCTTAAATCAGGCATGTCCAACCCACAGCCCATGGGTCACATGCAGCCCTGGAAAACTAGTAACGTGGCCCCACAAGCTAATAAAAAATATTTTAAAATAAAGGAAGTTTGTCATTTACTATATTATTATAGTTGTTCATTATAGTTGTTTTTCTTCATTTAGTCTGGTTCAGACAAGCCAAAAGATTTGCTTGTTTACGAAAATTTATAGGGCCATCCAACTCACTCTCTTTGACTCTAGATAGTTTACAAAGATAAATAAAATATCATATAAAAACAATAAAAAGTGATAATCATCCCCACCGGTGATAACAATCAGTCAAGCAAGCCATTTCATGGGCTTCATCCCACTCTGACTTCCCCAGGCCTGTCAGCAAAACCAGGTTGTGAGGACCTTGTGAAAGAGTGTCAAACTGAGGACCAATCTTACCTCTGCGGGGATGATGTTCCCCATGGATGGAGCCTCCACAGAGAAGGTGCTTTTTTTGCCCCACTAAATGTACCTAGTGAGGCTGCACTTGGAATATTGTGTCCAGTTCTGGTCACTATGATACAAAAAAGATGCCGAGACCTTAGAAAGAGTGCAGAGAAGAGCAACAAAGATGATAAGGGGTCTGGAGCCTAAATTGTACAATGAACTACTAGCCCAAATGAAGAGAAGGATTAGGAGGTATGATAGCTGTCTTCCAATACTTGAGGGCCAGTTGCAGAGAAGAGGAGGTTGACTTATTCTCCAAAGCAACTGAGGGCAGGACAAGAAGCAACGGGTGGAAGCTTGTTAAAGAGAGATTCAACCTGGCATAAGGGAGAAATTTTCTGACAGTGAGAACAGTTAATCAATGGAACAGCTTAACTCCTGGAGTTTGTGGTGCTCCATCACTGGAGGTTTTCAAGAAAAGATTGGACAGCCATTTGTCTAGGATGGCATAAGATCTCCTGCCTTGGGCAGGGGATTGGACTAGTCCAAGGCTTTTCAACCAGTGGTACGGGCACCACCTGTGGTACATTGGCACCTGGGAGATGGTACGCGACCATCCTAGAAAAGTGGTAGCGGGGGAGGGGAATGAGCTGAACCGATGGCAGCACCGCACAAGCCTGAGCGAGAGATGGCTGGAGCTGCAGGGCGTCCAAGGCTCAGTGGAAGCGCCAGGATCAGTGCCACTTTCCAGCTGATTGGCGCTTCTTCGGGGCTGTCAGGGCTCAGTGGAAGCGCCAGGATCAGCTCCAGGCTCCAGCTGGAGCTCGGCGCTGATCCTGGCACTTCTGCTGAGCCCAGAAGAAGCGCTGATCAGCTAGAATGTTGCAGCATCTCCAGGGTCTTGTGATTTACATTCAGATCCTTGGCAACTGATTCATATTTATGACGGTCACAGTGTCCCAGGGTCATGTGAAGTGACCAAAACCTGCTGCAACCACCCAGCAGACGGGGGAAATAAAAACCAAACATCCCCCCACCCCACCCCCGCTGCCAATCCTCAACAGAAATGCTCACAACAATGAAAACTTCGGATAGGAGGAAGAGCGCCGCTGGGTGGGCAGGCAGGTGTCTTTCTCGGCACTTTTTTCAGTGCTATTGTAACTTTGAACAGTCACTAAGTGAACTGTTGTAAGTCGAGGACTACCAGTACATCACTTTTTTCCTTTTTATTTTTTTAGTCATCAAGTTTTTGACACCTTGCTAGGCGACTGGTGGTACTTGGATATTGCCGTATCCTAAAAGTGGTACAATGGGTGAAAAGGTTGAAAAGCCCTGGACTAGAAGACCTCCAAGGTCCCTTCCAGCCCTATGATTATAGCTGGGTAATGAAACGTCTATAAGCAATCAACCAGCTCAGAGGTACCACTCACAACTGGTCTTATATTTTGAATGTTAAATATTGGTTAATGTCCTGAGCCTAATAGAGATAAATTTAAATAACTGAATGGTGCATGGAACCTGTAGGATATCGCTACTTACGGTAAGATCTTCTTATCTTCCAGGCAAACAAAATGCAATGGTCGTTCTGAAATGCCATCAAATGACCTCTTGTTCTGAGTGGAGTTGAACAGTTTAACAGTAAAGTTAAACAGGAAAAACCAACACAGGTGTGGAATAACACTTCCAGTCCAAATACCAGAACTCTGGAAATTATACTTAAGGTGAATTCACTAGAGATGGTCTCTTGACTAATGATACTAAATAAATATAGTTCTTTTGCTGATCCTTGGACTTAGCAAGCATACAGAATCCAGATTCATATATAACAGCCCTGAACCTTTCAGATAAATACACCTTTTAATAGCTTCCACCAGGTTGTTTGCTTTTCTTCAATAATAAATGCTCTATATCAGTGTTTCTCGGCAATTTTAAGATGAGTGGACTTCAACTCCCAGAATTCCCAAGTCAGCTGTGCTCATCCAATAGTGGCTAAGGTTGTGAAATACTGCTCTATATTATATTTATAAAAGCTGGAATAGTTGTCATAAGGGGAAAAAAAAAATCCAGCACTCATGGTAGAGCAATACTCCTAAAATGCATTAGAAACGTCCAAAAACAATTGCACGTTCTTCAGTTCTCCATCACTTTTCTTAGAGTAGGATGATAGTTGGATGGCTATAATAATTAATTAAATAAATAAATAATGAAATAGAGAGCTGGAAGAGAAGTAACCAATTATAAAATTAGTCCAGATGAGTTCTGAAATTTAAAGTAATTCCAAATATGGAATTGCAAACTTCATGTGCTAATCAGTGGTCAACAAAAACGTATACCTGGCATTCAAAGGCCCTAGATCCAAAAATGCAAAGGCCATATTATTCCTAAATAAGTGTCTTGCGCACATTTTGTAGTCTAGAACCCTGACTAAAATTTTCCTTGGCGACCACCAAGCCGCCTCATCCTTTTCTTTGTTCAAAATTAAATGGAAATCTAGCATAAACCAAAGCAAAACACTAGCCTTAAGCATTAACTTGAGTCTGAAGAGTGGTTTCAGGCCTTCAGGCCTTTAGAAAACAAAATGCTGGCTGCCTGCAGTTCGTAGAACTATCAACAGGGTTTGAAAATCCCCTTTCCCATACATGCTCTGTCCTCTTGCACGAACCCCACCTCCTTTTAGCGCTGATGAAGTTATCTAGTTGGGTAATGAAATGTCTGCCAGAAGACAGCTAAGTTTAGAGAGCCCCAAGGGCCCCACACTTCAACCCTGAACCACAAATATTCACTTCTATTTGTGTTATATGTCTCTGTGTTCGTAAGAGTGCACTAGGAAGCACAGGGCAGGTTGCATCGGCTCTATTCTGGGTCACGTGACCAGGAGGGGAGTGGCTTAGAGTGGAGCCCTTGGCAGGAGGCCAAGCTGCCGCCGGCAAATTTCAAAGAGATGAATAGGTAGAGAGCTGAACGGGTAGACGAATGGGTAGGTCCATTTACAAAATTCCCTCCCAGCATTTCACTGGGCTGGGATCAATAAACACGATTCAAGGGCTCTTGATTCCAACCAGCCTTGAGCCTTGAACCCATGTCAGTCGGAGCATCCCTACCCCACCCAATCGCCACAGCTCCGGGGGGAAAAATGTTATGGGTGGGGTGCCTCCAGGGCAATCTCCGAGGGCACATTTGGAAGTCTCCCATTAAAGTAGATAATCTCTCAGGCTGGAAATCGTTGCCGATTGTGATGAGTTAGCCACATGGCTTAATCAGACGAAATATCTGCCTTGTGCCTCTAGCTTCTAATGAATGAAAACAGTAGGATTTCTTCAATGAAAAATGCATGGGAGCGTGCCATTCATAAAAACATCCAATTACCCATATGAAGCCTATCCTGCTGTGACCCACATTCACTAGGCTTTAGGAAAGAGGATGACCCCGTCTTCAGAAGCCTACGCCGACCTGTCCAGCGGGTGGATCCTCTTCAGTGTGCAAGGTGACATTTCTGCCTATAGATAGAGAACATCTCCCTTGTGCAGGCAGAAAATAGGTCTGTATTCAGAATTCTATGTTCTGAATATAGAATATATCCATATTCAACGATATTCCTCTCTGAAGGAGGAATATCTGATGGTCTGAAGAAGCAGGCAGGAGGAATTTGGGCTGCACAATGCCAGATGACCGCTCGGTGGTCCCAAGTGGCTTGAGATTCTGCAACTCATTCATTGGGCCACCGAGGGAGAGAAGCAACCTAGAACTAAGGAGAAATTTCCTGACAGTGAGAACAATCAACCATTGGAACGGATTGTCTTCAGAAGTTGTGAGTGCTCCATCACTGGAGGCTTTTAAAAAGAGACTGGACAGTCACTTGTCTGAAATGGTATAGGGTCTCCTGCGCAAGCAGGGGGTTGGACTAGATCAGGGGTGTCAAACTCAATTTCACTGAGGGCCACATCAGCATTGTGGTTGCCCTCGGAGGGCCGGGTGGGTGTGGCCAGGGTGGGTGCGGCCTACTGGATGGGTGTGGAGTGGGTGTGGCCTACTGGGTGGGCATGGCCAGCTCTACATCATTCACGTCAAGGGTGCCTGTGGGGGCCTGGGCAGGAGTGGGACGGATCTGAGGGTCTCTGGCAGAAGGGGGTGGGACCGGGGCAAGTGCCAAGGCATGGTCCATTTCTTCATTCCTTACAAAGGGTGACACCTCCCCAGCATGCACCCAGAGGGCGGGGCTGACACAGCAGGGGCTGGTTCCTCGCTGGTTCCAGACAGCCTTGTGGAGCTAAGACTGAATGCGTTTCAGCATAGATGGCCACCACAAAATTGTACATTGGCTCCCGGCCAGCCTGGGCCAGGGCCAAGGCAGCGGGGGCCATTCCCTCACTGTTTCCAGGATGGCTTTGCGGGCCACATGAAACCACTTCGTGGGCCGCATCCGGCCCCCGGGCCTTGTGTTTGACATGTCTAGACTAGATAGAAGATCTCCAAGGTCCCTTCCAAGTCTGTTATTCTGTATTCTGCTTATTTAATTAGGATTGAGAAGGCATTCTCAGATGTTTTGGCTATGGAGCTTAGTATTGTCTACAAGGAGGGGAAAACTGATAGCTTTCCGGTTATCACTAAATCACAGCTGCTAAAGTCCCTCACTGTTGGCAAGGACTTCTGAGAGCTGGAGATTATTCATACTTTTGAGGCCACAGGTTCTTAACCCCTGGCGTCAGATTCATTCAGAGAGCTAGCTCTTTTGCATGACTTCAGACCAGAATCCATCTGGAAACAGGAGCATCTACTACTCAGTGACATCTCTTTAAGTCCTCTTTGCTTGAAAACTTGGTGGAGAGGCTAACAAACCATTGAACTTGGCAGTAAACTTGTAAAATTATAAATAAGAAGAAGGTCACTGGTGATTTTTCCATCTATCCTGAATATTAACAGGAATCAGCTCATTGCTTTTTATTTACTTACAGCCTTACTCACCCTGAAATAGTTATTAAACAGCCACAACAGTCCACCCCCTTGTATTCTAATTCACAAAACACACTGTGATAGGTGCAGGTGTAGCCCTGCCTCTGTATCTACTTTAACAACGATATGTTGACCATGATGTCATCTGCAACATAAGAGAAATATATTCCTGGTGATTCTCCAATGACATAAATGCCATTATCTGTCAACTAAAAGACCTCCAACTCTGTTATTCGCTGGGCAAACAAGCCAGTCTGGATGCAAAAGAGGACATGAATGCTGATGAGTACACCTCTATTAGAATACTTAAGAGAAAATCAAATTTAGGAAGCATCTGTTCATTTCATAGGGTGTGCTCATCTACAGATTACAAGAGAAGTGTGTAAATTACAATCTTAACACAAACCTATATCTCACGTTCCCTTAGGATCTCAGTGCATCCTCATTCATCCTTTTCTTTGTAATAGCTATTTTCGCTCCGTCATTTTTTAAAGAACAGAAAAAAAAGCAAATAGCTGTATTGTGCAGTGATTGGGTTCCAATGTTTTCTCTGCTAATTAATCTGATTAATGACTTGCTTCATTTTGATGACTTATGATTGTGGCACCTTTGATTAAAAGTTTCTTTTTCTAAGGAAGGATCTCCCTCAGTTATTAGTGTGTATTCAGCAATTCCGGAGACCGAGGCGTTCTTTTCATTATTCTTTCTTTTATTCAATAAAAGAGGCTTTTTTTCCCCTTTGTAAAAAGAATTAAACGAAACATATGTCACTTCCCCAAACAGACAAATGGTAGAAATTCACTACATAAATACAACATAGGAGCTATCCACCACTAGTCCACACAGAACAGGAATCAATTAATAGCGCAGAAGTTGTAAGAAGGACATTACTAATTAATCCTGCAGGATATCTGTGCTAAATAGACATCTGTGAATTTATAATTACAGATGGACTTTGGCTACGTACAAGGCTGATGCTAAATAAAACAGCAGGATCATTTTTTATTCTGATTCTAGTATTCCAAGCTGGTCAGACTCCTGATGTGGAAGCAATGTGAGCTTGAAACAAGCATGACATTTTGCATTTCCCCTTGTTATTCAGCATTCTAAGGTCATCTATTAAGTCATCCTTGATATTAAACTGTCTCTCTTCACCTCCCGACATGCCCTCCATCTCCTAAGCCCAGATCTAAGTCCCTTTACTGTAGATTAGTCTGCTACTCATCATTAAAATGCATCAGTACAGTAGCTGCAAAGGAAACCAGAGGGATTGAGAATTTTGCTGCTAACTATAGAAAAGGCCAAGGTGCCAAACAGCAAAAGGTACAGGCATAATCAGTACAGTCACTCATGCAAAGATGAACAAGGCAGATTACTCGCTTCCAGGCATCATTAAACATTTATCCTTGGTTGTTACCTAGATAAGGACACTGGAAATTTATCAAAACCTTCGAAGAGAGCAGTCAGTCCAATGCGTCAGTTTTACCCTGTCCTAACTTATAGTGGTATTAAACTTATTTGTTAGAGGATTTCATTATACTGTATGTTACTGATTTTATTATTTCGGTACCAAAGGAACTCTGACGATCGCCTGACAGCAGCAACCCAAGTGATGCCAAATTGGCAATAGGCACCCAGTGATGTAACCGGAAAAAGGCCAGGATGACATACTGTATTTGCATCAGGTCATTTGATGCAAGTAGCTAAATCATAGCATCATTTATGAGATGATGCCATTATGCCTGTATGGTTATTTGCCCATCCTTCTCTTCCCTGTGGAGAGGAATAAGTTTTGTCTCTTGACTAGATAAGATGTCCTAAAATCTGAGATCAGCTATTACGTCCCCTCTTAACTTTCTGTGTGGGAGGAGGAGGAAGAGGAGGAAGAAGAGGAGGAGGAGGAGGAGGGGGGAAGGAGGAGGAGGAGGAGGAGGAAGAGGAGGAAGAGAAGGGGGGAGGAGGAGGAGGAAGAGAAGGGGGAGGAGGAGGAGGAGGAGGATGGGAGGGCAGAGGAGGAGGAGGAGAGGACGAGGAGTACATATGAATCATTACAGTAAGTACTGGACTGTCTCTTTAATTTTCCAGTTTTGGCCTGACTTATTTAATTTGGGTTGGTGGTTCATTTTCTAAAGTTATGAGACACTTTGTGGCTTCCAGCTGCACACCTCTGTCCAAAATCTACTTTCAGAATAATTGTGGGGTCTGTGTAAATGAGCTTCTCTTCCCCCCTACATGCACTCATCCTTACATGTTAGTGGTTTCCATGGCAAATTTCCATCTGTTTTTGACTGTTTTAACAGGCTTTTTAAATTAAGGCTTAACTATGTCAGTGTTCCAAGATTAGCTTTGTCTTTGAATAAACCATATGTCTCCTTGACAAATCCTGCTATGCCAATAACACAAAGTGGAAATGTTTAGAATCAGTTTTCACACATCTTTCCTGATTAAAAACAAAGCAGTTCGGAGTCACAGAGGACAGGAATATTTGCACAAAAACTCAGTTCTTATTATCTAATACAATTCTTGATTTTTACACATAATGGCTCACTGTATCAATGAAATGGAGAGAAGGAGAGAATTCCTTAGTTTTCTATTATTTCTTGGCTGACCAAAGCCAAAACTGGGCTATCTATTAAATCTATGCAATGCAAAATGGATCAAATGCCTTCTTTTATTTCAAGCAAGCTTTTATAAAGACAGACCTCTTCATTTGGCAGAAAGTGACAAGATCTGTTTATTTGAAATTGCAAATCCTTTGAAAGTAATATGGCACTCCACATGTTTCAAAAGCTGGACCTTCGTTTCAAGAAATGTATCCTTAACCCAATAACCCAACTACGTGATGCACAGAAATATGCACACATGTACACAAAGAGTGTACATTTGCTCATTATTGTAAGCCGTGTTTTGGTATTTATTAAATAATTGGATTGGTCCACACCATTGGATAGGTTCACACAACACACTGAAACCATAATCTGTGATCTACAAACCATGATAGTCTAATAGGACATGCTATGCCAAAACCAAACTTATATAATACCTTTGAATCAAAAATTCATGAAATAGTTCAGACAGTAACAATAAATCATAGTAGCAAATCCAGAACAAAAGACAAAAGGCTCTACTGGAAAATCTCCAGAAAGGGAGATTTCACCATCCTTGGTCATTACCTCAATATTAAATTGTTCTTATTGTCAAGTGGTTCCCCTAAGATTCACCTGAAATATACGTTTCTGAAACTTAAATTCTTTCAATCTTTTCACATCAGCAGTTTTGGATATTGAAAACTCTAGCAAGGTTGAGTTGGAAGTTGAAGCTTCCGGTCTGTGCATGTTAAATGTTTCTGAGAAGGGGAATTGAATTTGAGCCAAGATTGTTCAAGTAGATTTTATAAGAGAAAGGAAATTTATGGACAAGAAATATATTATGGGGAAAGGCAAACCTGAAAACTTGCTAACTACATCCTACTAGAAGAGTCCAAGATAACATGTTCCGTATCTGTCTCTCGGATACACACAGGAAGAGGATGGGCAAAGAAGGGACCCAGAGAAAACCCTTGATTCTTCTCTCCTATCAGTCACCTGAACAAGTGAATGTGTACGTGTAGCCCAAAATGAGTGTTTAACTAGCCCAAAAGCTCCGATATAAACCCTTATGAAAGATCAAGAATACAATCTTTCCAAATTTGGTCAAATAGAGATTGCAAGTTGGGTCTTGACCCAAAGTTCAAGCCATCGCTGATGAGGTTGAAACTTCATTTACTTGCTCATTTCCTTGATATATATTATTTATAACAAGCAAGCCAAAGACAACAAGGACTACATTTTTCCAAGAGGTCTGCCTAAGGGCAGTATCTAAAAATCATGTGTAGAGGGCAGTCCTCTGAAAAAATAGCAAAAGGTTGAGGGAAATATCATGTTATAAAATAGCTGAGACAAACTCGCAAGCAGGACTTTCCAAGGCTCTTCTTACTAATGATAGAATAGAATAGAATAGAAATCTGAGTTGGAAGGCACCTTGGGGGTCTTCTAGTCCAATCCCCTGCTTAGGCAGGAAACCCTATACCATTTCAGACAAATGGCTGTCCAGTCTCTTCTTAAAAACTTCCAGTATTGGAGCATTCACAACTTCTGGAGGCAAGCTGTTCCACTGATTAATTGTTCTAACTATCAGGAAATTTCTCCTTAGTTCTAAGTTGCTTCTCTCCTTGATTAGTTTCCATCCATTGCTTCTTATCCTGCCCTCAGGTGCTTTGGAGAATAGCTTGACTCCCTCGTCTTTGTGGCAACCCTTGAGATATTGGAACACTGCTATCATGTCACCCCTCGTCCTTCTCTTCATTAAACTAGACATACCCAATTACAGATCTTTATAGGTTTTAGCCTCCAGTCCCCTGATCATCTTTGTTGCTTTTCTCTGCACTCTTTCTAGTCTCAATCTTTTTTACATTGTGGTGACCAAAACTGGATGCAGTATTCCAAGTGTAGCCTTACCAAGGCATTGTAAAGTGGTATTAACACTTCACGTGATCTTAATTCTATCCCGCTGTTAATGCAACCTAGAACTGTGTTGGCTTTTTTGGCAATTTAATTGGTAAATTGCCAATTAAACAAATAATGTTTAATTGCCCAGTTTCATCTCTTCTACGTAGCTGGTAACACCATACAAACAGATATTCCATTTCATGTGTTTTTTCACTGTATCCTTTTTCACTAAAGATTTGAGAGTCTGCACTTGATTCTTTGTCTTGAAGGTAAACAAGAGTTTTGAAGAATCTATTTTTACAAAGCCGATGCAATCCAGATAACAGTCAAGATTCTCCATTGCTGCTATTTACATTTTTAAAAGTCTTGTTAATAACATTTGCACATTTAACATTGTGTGTTGATGGCCCATTTCCTCTTAGAATTTACCCTACATTACAAGCTGCTTATGTTTTATTTTGAAAACTGAACACAAACTATTGAGCTGGCTTAGCCTAGTTTTGTGGACTGTAACCATTTCAGATCAGTCAATTGTAGAAGAGGTTAAATATGAATTAGTCATGTAAGTAGCCTTCTTGTTTTTGTTGCTGGCGGTAAGAATATCAGTATTTGTTTAAACTATTTGGAGAAGTAGGACGTGGTGGACTATTCTTGCTTAATTTTCATGTACATGTTTGAATTATCAATCTATCTCATTGCACAAAGCTACCTACTGTAAATCTTGATTTTAGCATATGTTTATTTTAGAATTTAGCATATTTAGCACACATGGCTTTGAGTTCTTGTAGTTTTCTTGGCAAGATTTCAGAAGTGGTTTGCCATTGCCTTCTTCCTAGGGCTGAGAGAGAGTGACTGGCCCAAGATTATCCAGAAAATTAGGAAGAATGGTTACAGGAATTGGGTCTGTGTAGTTTAATAAAAAGGTCATAGTAGCAGTGTTCTAATATCTAAGGGGCTGCCACAAAGAAGAGCAGGTCAACCTATCCTTAAAAGCACCTGAAGGCAGAACAATAAGCAATGGATGGAAATTAAACAAGGAGAGAACCAACCTAGAACTAAGGAGTGTGAGAACAATTAATCAGTGGAACAACTTGCCTCCAAAAGTTGTGATGCTCTATTACTACAGGTTTTTAAGAATAAATTGGACAACCATTTGTCTGAAATAGCAATATCACTTAGACCAGGGATCTTCAAACTTGGCCCTTTTATGGCTTGTGGACTCGAACTCCCAGAATTCCTCAGCCAGGCACGCTGGCTGAGGAATTCTGGGAGTTGAAGTCCACAAGTCATAAAAGGGCCAAGTTTGAAGACCCCTGCGCTATTGGATCCCAACAACAGTACAAAGAATAGCCATAGGATCAACTTGAATGCAGATGGTCAAGAGAAAGTAGCAACAGGCCTCTGTGCCTAAGGAATGTTAGGAGCTGGAGCTGAGCTGCAAAAATCCAGAAAACCAACTGTTGGATGGCAGCCACGTTTTATATTTCTCTTTACTACCATTTACTGATTTCCCAGATATTCCCTAAGAAAGTTAGAAGCTAAATTTTGTTGCAAATAGAAAAAGGAGCCGAACCTAACTGTAAGGATCATCTGCATTCTTAATAAATTAATAATTGTAATAGCAAATATTTGGCTTTGTTTTGAAAAGGAGTCTTTTTTAATTAAAAGCACAAGGGTTGAGGGCTGCCATACACATTTCTATTATTTGTTCACGGTGTTATTTAATCTTCTGGGCTGTGCGGGTTTGGTGCTGCCCGTTTGTGATTGTAGAGAACCAACCTAGAACTAAAGAGAAATTTCCTGACACTGAGAACAATTAATCAGTGGAACAAGTTGCTTCCAGAAGTTGTTCATCTCTGTAGGTTTTCAAGAAGAGATTGGACAGCCATTTGTCTGGAATGGCATAGAGTCTTCTGCCATGGGCAGCAATTGGACTAGAACAAGGTCCTTCTGACTCTATTATCCTATGTTCTAAGAGAAGGAGCAGAGCCAAAGACAGAAGGACAGTCCAGAGAATAATTGGGAACGTTAGCAAGAGTTAAGTACTTGTGCTTTCGTATTGAAGTGTACAGGCTTTTTAATTCAGTGATGACAGTCTGTTTCTTTTCATTCTCACTGGTCAGGGGTCATCAATCTGCCAAAGGAGAGAGCCTGCATCATAGACAAGCACAAATAATTTGTCACAGTGGAGGCAATTGTCAGATTAAATAGTATTAACCCAGTCAAGGTTCAGCATGCAATTGGAAGACGGTAGCAGAGTTAAGCTCAATTGTACGTCTATTTTTCCCCGAACAGAAGAACTATCCAGGATCATTGCCTAGATGGACGATTTTCTCTGAAAACAGACATTTGGGTTTTGAGGAGGAAAGTCCAGGTATAACTTGAGTTCAGAGACTCTGCTTATTTATTCAAGGCTTTTAACAGAGTGTAGCTGAATCAAGAAACTGCTCTACCTAGAGCGAAAACAGAGAAATTAAGAGATTTGGGGAAAATTTTAGCTGAAGGCACACTGTACATCAGATTAAATTAACAGGACACTTAAAATGCATTCCAATGTACAGGTTTTCCTACACCACTTCTCTGTTTTTGTTGAGTTGGCCTGAAAGTGTGATGACTAATAAAGGGTGAACCAAATTGTCTCTCATGATTTTCTGCTCTATGTATAATGTTGTAGAGGCATTTGTGGGGAAAAAAATGCTGTTGGTTACAGCCCAGTCAAACCTTGCCTAGGAAAAGAGTACCTGGAAAGCTATATAGGGTGATAGACAGCAATCTCATCAATTTGCCTTCTGATAACTGGGTGTTTTTGTCCCTCACAAACATCCATTCAAGGGCCAGATTAGTACACTTCAGAAGAAAATGGAAGCATTCAGATTTATAGCAGGTGGCAGAACTAAGTGACCTTGGCTGATGTTGAAAACCTAAGCAGGTGAAACCCAGGAAAGATGACTGGGTTATAGCGTAGATTGGAAAGTTGAAAAAAAGAATTCTTGAAAGGCCTAATTTTCAGATTATTTCTGTATTGTTAAACACAACTCTACACTAGGCTGTGTGAGGCTGACTTGAGACTTTATGATACCGGAGGGCATCACCCAGCCAGTTATAACTTATCTTAAAAAATTTTTTAAAAAAAAGAACATTGCAACTGTCATACATACATGCCAGTTGCCAAGCACCAGAATGTTGATCACGTGACCGTGGGGATGCTGCAATGGTACTGTGAAAACCGATCATGTCACTTTTTTCAGTGTCATTGTAACTTTGATCGGTCACTAAAGAAATGGTTGTTAAGTCGAGGAAGACCTATACAGGCAATCCCCAAGTTGCGAATGTTCCCTTAGTGAAAGTTCGAAGTTACACAATAAGTGCCCCCTAGTACTTACGAGCAAGTCCCGAAATTATGAATGTTGCCACACGGCAGTCGTTCACCCTTACGAATGACCGCAGTGGCACTGCAACATTCACCCTGGTTATTCCCTCCCTCCCCAGCCCCGCACCAGGCGTTCAATACTCACTCCGCGAAGATCGAGATCCTTTGCTTTCTTGGCTGCTCCAGGCCTTTGGTGCGTTCACAGAGAATGGAGGCCTAAAGTAACGCAAGATCATGTGAGATCAGTGGCGTGATCTCATGTGATCTCATGTTACTTTAGGCTTTTGTTCTCTGCAACAGAGAACGGAACCGAAGCCGGGGGACACTTCCACGTGCCTCCAGAGACTTGATCTGGGCGTCGGGAGGCTTTTCCCAAGCTGCTGCTGCTGCTGCTGCCTGGATCTGAGGCTGGGGGGATGCTTCCGCGTGCCTCCAGAGGCTGGATGCCGTCGGAGGCCTTTTCCAGGCCGCTGCTGCCCGGATCTGGGGCCGGGGGATGCTTCCGCATGCCTCCGGAGGCTGGATGCAGCTGTCGGAAGCCTTTTCTTCGGTCGAGGTATGAGATTCACTCCAAGTTTTCGAGTTATGAATGGAATGGGCAGGTTCCGTTCCATTTGTAACTCGAGGACTACCTGCATTTGTGTTTCAATGAAATATGTTAATCCTGGTCTTTATTCTGTTTTTTGTCTCATTTTTATTTTTAAATCTTGCTTTGTAATGAAAAGTGGTATTGAAATACTTTTAATAATGTATAAATTATATAAATAATATATAAATTCTACTTTTATTTGAACAGAAAAAAATAACAACATAATTTACATAGTGTGCTCCAATGTTTTCAATAGCCAATAAAGGACATTCGGAACCTTAAAACGTAGCTGCATTTGCTTTCTTTTATTAGAAAAAATACTCCAGCAAAGTCTACAATCATCTGTCAATTATGAATGGCATACAAGAGATTCATGAAACAATAAGAGTTTAAAAAAAAATACAAATACAAACTATATCTGAAAACACCTATTTGGCAATGTTATACTTCTTAAAGAAAGAGAACCCAAGCAGTTAAATGACCATTTAATGAAGATAAAGCAGTAACTGAAGTGCTTAAGCAAAATTAAAAACAAAAAGACGAAACAAATGGCATCTGTTTTAAATAGTTACATTGCCACAGATCTTTATGAAATACCATTGTCAAACAACTACAGTATTCCAGAACCGTTCCAGGTCAGCAGTGCTTCTAATCTGCACAATAATAAAATTTAAATGTTTGTGAAAACATTCTAAATCCACCAGGAACTAAACAAGGATTTTACCTTCATTAAGGCAGCTCTCCTTATACAATTTGGGGGGGGGGGGGGAAAACCACCCCAACTTCCATCTCCCAAAACTTTAGACTAATTAATTTATCTGCTGTTTAATTAAAAAAAATAGTGTAAAAATGTTGCTGTAGTAATGCAAAAAAAAAAAAAACACCAATAAAATAAAATAAAAATAAAATTAAAAAAAAATCCTCCTAAACAGGGAGGGTTAATCATGCAGTCTGACTGCATATAGCCACCTTATTAAGTCATTTATTTTACATTTGTTCCTTCCAACAAGCAAGGAAAAAGATTGATTCCATATCCATGTTCAGCAATGAGGTGCTGTAAATCTTCTATGGATATTCTGTATCCTTCAAAGATTTCTGAAAGGATATTTAACGTGTTTTGTTCTTATAACAGTAGTATAGAGTCTCTTAGAAATCCAAGAGACATATTATTGTTAAGAAAGGTGCTTGCTTTAAACAAATTCTGGCAGCGCTAATGACATAACAATATCCTTCAATATTATTTCTACCATAATATATACATTTTAACTTCCATGCCTCTAGGAAAAAACATCTACATTTTGTGATATAAAAATATATTACAAATCTGCAAAACTATTTACAAGCAACATCCCATTCTCTATATGCAACTTTTTTTTTTGTCTCAATACAAGACAAACAAGGTACACAAGTTTTCTATTCCTGTAGGGTTAAAAAAAATCCGTAATTCCTTGTTTAATAAAGTGAGGAAGCAATTTAATTCTTTTCATAGCCAACTTTGGTGCATAAACGATTGTATTTTTAAATGCTTCTTTTTAAAAAATACTTTCTTTTTTTTTTTTTTTTTTTGGACAAACAGAAACATTTAGGCCAAAAGAAGGGAAAGGGAGACAATATAATCTTTAAAAGCCAGCTGGAGTTTTAAAAGCCAAATAGAATATAAAACCAATGTTGTTTCTTTCTTTCTTTTTATAGATATTATTATAGTCTGATTAATATACAGTAATATCTTATGAAGAGGATTGGATATACAGCAACACGTAACACTGATCAACCTCCCCTGAATATATATATTTATATTCTGCTAAAAATCAAAAAATGCCACCACCATTTTGCTTAAACATGATACCACCACTTAAGGTTATGTGATTGGACACAAGTTCACTAAAGTGACAATGGAGACGCTTCGCCAAGAATTCTCTCTAGCTGTTGCTTATCAGTGATGAGATTTCAAGAGTTTGCTAACAAAACAAAACAAAACAAGTTAAAAACATGAGTAACAACGGCCAGGATGGTTTTCACCTGGGCAATTCAGCGATTGCCAGTTCATCCAATACAACTTTCAAAAAAGTCACTGAAAAGAAAAAAACATTGGTGACGCATGCTAGAGAAGCTTTTGCTTCACCTCTCACTGTACCATCCATTAAGGTATGTTAGACATTTATATATAATATATTCCCATAGATGCTTCAACTTCATTCACAGAATGGTTAGACCAATCATAGGCTGGCAGCAGTTGGGCACAGAGGGGATGGGTGTGCCTTGTCTGTGTGTGTTATGTGTGTCAGTGGATGAAGGTAAAGGACTCAAGGAATGTGCAATTCTAATTCCATGGTCAGTGCCCCCACCAAGTCGACTTTTACCTCTTCAATCTCTTCTGTGGCATTGTTCTAGAAGGAAAAGGAAACACAAGCGTTGGTGGGTTCTCAAGGAAGTTTAACTTGCCCTGGTTAACAGGTTCTCCCTGTTGGGAATTAAGACAGCATTACGGAAAAATAGTTCTACTGTCAGGAAAGAGGGTGGTGTGTTTTCTGAGGAGACGACCCGGTTGAAGTCAGTGGGAAAAAGTTAAGTATTCAAAACATCTGGAAGCAGAAGGAATGCCATGTTTCTGTTTATTCTTCAGATACTGATATGGATGGTAACTATGCGATAATATCTTTCAGAAAAGAGGGGAAAGGACCCAACAGAAAATATTCATAATAATCAAAAACAGACTCACATTGCTCACTTCACACACAAAAAAAAGATTAATTAAGCTTTTCATCTTTCTCACACTGAGGCCGAGGCCGGTATGAAGTTTCAAAGCTGTATTCATCGCAATATTTTCCATTATTTCTGATGGGAACATCTGCCTTGTTCCCACTTGTACCTCTGACCAAGACTGCAATTGCCAAAAAGTCTTTTGTGTATATCCTCAAAGCTTCATATATTTAATTTAAGAAACAGATTAAAAAGGAGAGGGTTTCAGAAAGTGGTGCCAGGTCTGAACTATGACTTTACATTATTGCAATTGTACATAATTGAAGGCCCAAGAAAATGTTAAGGGCCACATAGCTGTTTTATAATTAATATTGCAAATTTAGCCATTATGATTACATCCGTTAAATAATATCTTTTAACAGCATATATTTCCTCAAAATTTAAATGGATTAATCTCAAGTATGAGAAGTAAAAGGTAAGCTAAAAGGGACTCAGATGAGCCTATAGTATACATTTCTATAAACACACTGCTGTGTATATAGATGTCAGGATGAGGATGATTAGCCTCCATTCACTTAACAACAATTCCACAGTGTTATGGGCCCACATCTCTCCTATCTCTGCAACCTGAGATAGTCCTTGATTTACAACCAGAATTGGGACTAGAATTTTTGTGGCTAAGCAAGGTGGTTGCTAAGTGAATTGCAGCTGATTTTACAAGCTTTTTTTGCCGTGGTTGCTAAGCAAATCACTGCAGTTATTAAATGAATCACGTGGTTGTTAAGCGAATCTGGCTTCCCTGTTGACTTTGCTTGTTGGAAGCTGAACGGCAAGGTCACAAATGGTGTTTGTGTGACCCCAGGACCCTGCAACTGATATAAATACATGCCAGTTGCCAAGTGCCTGAATTTTGGTCAAGTGACCGTGGAGATCCTGCGATGGTTGTAAATGCAAGGACAGGTCCCTTTTTTTCAGTGCTATTCTACAGTCAAATGGTCGCTAAATGAATGACTGTTAAGTCAAGGACTACCGGTAACAGCACTTGTTAGGCACTAGAGCAGGGGTCTTCAAACTTGGCCCTTTTATGACTTGTGGACTTCAACTCCCAGCGTGCCTGGCTGAGGAATTCTGGGAGTTGAAGTCCACAAGTCATAAAAGTGCCAAGTTTGAAGACCCCTGCTCTAGAACCTGGAGCTTCTAACATTTAAAAGACCCAATGGCAGCAAAATATTAGTTAAAACTTTGACGATAAATCATAAATCAGTTCTTTTCAGATTACCTTTGGAGGAAAAAAGTACAGAAGATATAGTTATGGACACTTATAGAGTCTATGGAAAGTCTCAATCATCCAGGTCATGGTTGTCCCAAAGATGCTTTGCCAAAAAGCAACTGGACTTTCTTGGTTTTTTTCCTTGAAAACATTTCATTTCTCATCCAACATCTCTGAAGTTGAACTGAAGAAGCTTCTTGGATGAGAAGCGAAATGTTTTCAAGGAAAAAAAAACACCCCAAGAAAGTCCAGGTGCCTTTTGGAAATGCAACTTTGGAATGACATTTACAGTGTTTTCACAAAATCATACTTATGAAAAAAAAATATAGAATCTAACTGTATAGTAAAGTTCAAAAGTAAATTATGGTATGTCCCCATCCTAACCCCAAAATGAAAAGAAAAGAGGCATTTAATTTGTTTAAATGGCACGGAGCACTAAGATCTTAAAGTAATACTACATGTATTACAGGCTGAACAGAATGTGATTTTTTTTTTTTTAAAAAAAAAGATAAATTTGGACTTTAAAAAAAATTGGTATACAAACCAGCATGTGATCTTAAGAGAAGTGATCTTTCAGGATTCCACTGAATGTACCTCCTTTACTAGACTTTCTGTACACCAAGCACAAAAAAGTAAAATACACTTGGTAAATACACATATTTACCAGGCAGAGTTTTAAGTTCAAAAGCAGTCATGTGACCTCAGGCCTTGAAAATTAACTTCTGGATGCTGTCAAAATAATGAAATGTTTTTTCCCTCTAACATCTGCCAAAAATATTAGTTAAGGTGAATTATCAAGGAGGAATAAGTACTGACTATTTTGGCTACCTGAACTGATAGCAGCTCTGGTACAGCTTCAAAAAGTTACGCAAGGCATCAAGTCACATTGAGCAAAGAGAACATCCAGAAATGCGCAGATTTACCTGTATATGTTTGGGTCCAGAAGCAAAGCAGTATCTTTTGGTAGTTTTGATAAATGAACTACTTTAGTTTTTAATTGATGCCTTTCACTTTCATTTACCCACACATCAGGAAGACTATGAATAAAATAAAATATTCAAGAAAGGTCAGTGATTCGCTCTCCATCATCACTACTGGTAAAAGAGCTGCTGTCAATTCTTATGGGAAATAAAGTCCACATCAATGTTGCACTGCCAAAAAAAGATTTACCTGGAAATCTGCTTCTATGTGAACATCACAATCAGCTTAAATGTTATTGGAGTGTAATTCCAAAACTTTTGTTACAGGACGAGGCTCCCCCCCCAAATACAAAGGGCTCTACCTCTTTCAGAAAGCAACATTTTATTTCTACCACATTAGCTATGATAATTGGGATATGAGACTTGCCCAAATTAAACTAAACATCTGTAGGCACAAAATTATATGCCACCTTCTAGAAGCTCTACATCAGGGGTAGTCAACCTTGGCTCTTTTATGACTCGTGGACTTCAACTCCCAGAATTCCTGAGCCAGCTAAGCTGGCTCAGGAATTCTGGGAATTGAAGTCCACGAGTCATAAAAGAGCCAAGGTTGACTACCCCTGCTCTACATGATTTGTCAATAGCTCAAACTCTCTATGTGAAGTGATAACAAGGATTTTAGTTTGGCTCTGAGGATAGCACTCTCAACAAGGTAAAGGAGCCCCCGTGGATTTTACTCTGCTAGTTGTAACCGACTTTTTTTGGGGGGGGGGGGGTTGCTCATCTTTGTTTCAAGGCCATTGAGCCAGTGCTATCCGAAGTCATTTCCATGGTCATGTAGCTGGCATGACATCATGGAGTGCTGTTACCTTCCCATCAAAATGGTGTCTATGTATTTGCATTTACAACTGCTAGGTTGGCAGGGGCTGGAGCAAGGATGGGAACTCACTCCGTTGTGTGGTGCTCGGGTCTCAAACCTGGGCTATCAGCTTTCCAGCTGACAAGTTCAGGGCTCTTGACCGTTGAGCACAATGGGCTGCACCCTAAAAGAGGCCAAGATGCAAGAACTTGAATTCCTCAAACCTTCTTAGGGGGTGTAGGCTCCTACAGGTTCAGTGTTGCTACATCTGAACAGGAAAGAAGTCTATCTACTGGGAGCTTTTCAAAATCTCACGTAAGTAGCATTAATTACAATGATTAATATTATTATTCAAAACAATGGCGCCCCCAGGCAGTGACTTTATTTAAATCTCCATGCATCAGCTCTTCAAATCTAACTAAAAGGTAAATTTTAAATACACTCTGGTTAGTGGAAAACCTAGAACCTGTTTCAATTTGGAAACTGAACTACAATTGTCTACTTTTGAAAAGTTAATGGCAAATATTTGGAAGACATTTTCTACAGACTTATTTTGGCCAATTTTAAGGAGCTTTCCAGAATTTAATTGAGAGATGGACATTTCATCCTGTCCACTGAATTGAGTTAAATTGAATTAAAATTAAAACAGAATTATGCCTCTTGAAAATGATAGGAAAACGTGAGATACATGTTCTATATGTGAACATATGCTTAGAAATTGCTAATTTCTGATACCCTGTACTTTTTGTTTATTGAAAAAGCTAATTAAACTTCAAATAAGCTTTGCTGATTTTAATATTGGTAATGAACATATTTCCATAATGATTTCAAAACGCTTTTAGCAACTGCTTCCATGGTGTTAACAAAGTAACAAATGCTTGCAGTCTTTAGAAAAGTTGACACACCATATCCATCTTCAATGAAAAAACTAAAGAAAATCCAACAATATATACTGTATTTACTGATTATACAAATAAGGATATTTCTGCTATCGCCCGTCTTTTCTGTTTAGTTTTGGAAAAGTGCTAATTAACATAGGGCAAAAGCATATACCTTCTTTCCAATATGTTTAAACACCTCGAACAAAAATTAACTCAGGCTATGAATGTCTTCAGCATTGTAATAAGAGTCAAAGTCACTTTCCATTTTGTCTTCCTAATGAATATTACTTTTTCTTAATGTAGTCTCAAATGCATGAATTAACTTGGTAAATTTAATTTTCCATCACAGTTTTATAACAGTCCTGTAAGCCTGAGTCACACGAAACTCTTCTGTTCAGTATGTTGTAAATTCTGTGTATGCTGTGTGAAATATAGGAAATATCCTAATTTTTGCAGGTGCCCAAATTATGTACTACTGAGTATAAATACTTACATATCTTCTGGAGTCCAGTGAAGCAGCAACTTAACTTTTCCAGAGTCCTCTTTTCTTTTAGCTATTACCTAAAAGCAAACATGAGAAAAGTGACTTGAAATATTTATGTTCTTTCTTGAATTCCCTGTCCTTAAAAATATCTGGTCCAAATGTTTTATGCCAAAAAGTGTTTTAAGGGTTGCAGGTTTTTTTCATGGATTCTGATAGTCATTAAAGCAGCTTCCTTCTTCTTTAAAAGCAGTTTACTACTGAGATGATGTTCAAATTTATGTGAGATGATGCTAATACATGCATACGTTCCCTTTTTAATAACTGTTCTCATTTCCTGTAACAAATGTATCATGTTGACTAGGAATTTCTGGGAGTTGAAGTCCACTCATTTTTGAGTGGCCAAAGTTGAGAACATTGACATAAAGTAGCTGCCTTTCTCAAAGCTGCCATCCCATGTTGCCACCCCAAAACAGCTGGAGTGTATCCAGCTGGGGAAAGCTTTCGCACCTTATATATTTTGCATCCTGTGGAAGAAAACAGTTAAGTTTCTTAGCTTGACCCATGTAAAAGATACATGGCCTTCAACTTCATGAATGGACTGCATAAAGAAGTAGCTCAGGCCCAAAAGTGGAAACCTCTCGATGTTCTGCAGAAATATTAACCATAGGATAAAAGCAACACAGACAAATAAGCTTGTAATTGCAAGTTTCAGATATGTTTCTAGAATTCTGTATCTGGTGTACAGGAATTGGAGCTGTTTTCAAAGCTAATGGGTCACTGGGAAATTTAGAAGCACGAAAGATAAAGAGTTGTGGATAACGTTGCTTGAAGAAATGTAGAAACAGGACTTAAATGCCATGGCATAAGAGGGTATTGTTTAGGCCACTCAAAAAATTTTCAATTTGACTTTCTTCCCTCAAGTGTTAAGGCCACATTGTTAGCGCAGCCCGATATAGGCAAGTCTGGGGACTGAGAATGATATATGAGGTGCCTCCGTTTTTATTGTTTTCTATGTTTATTTTTAAATGTATTTTTGTGTTAATATTGTTAGCTGCCCAGAGTTGTTGGGTTAAGATGGGCAGCCATATGTATTTTCTAAATAAATAGAAAAAGTGAGCCTGCCTCAAGCATGGGAGTTGGTAAGACAATCAGAAAAGGAACTGATTAGAGAAAGAAACAAAACACTGTAAACCCTCCATTGTGTAAAACCAATGGAAATACTGCATATTTATTCTGGCTTTGGGGGGCTTTGGAAAGCTGCCTTATGCCTTGAGCTCAAAAGCTACACACAGAGGTTCTTACAGAGAATCAGAGATCATCCTAAGTGATTATGGCACAGGGTGTTTTCATAGGAGCTTCCCTCTTCTAAATTATGTTTGAACATTAGCCTCTAATATGAAAACTAAAATGATGGTGCACTACTATTTTCTAGTCCAACCCCCTGCTCCGGCAAGAAACCCTATACCATTTCAGAGAAATGGCTGTCCAGTCTCTTTAAAACTTCCAGTGTTGGAGCATTCACCGCTTCTGGAGGCAGGTAGTTCCACTGGTTAATTGTTCTAACTGTCAGGAAGTTTCTCCTAGTTCTAGGTTGCTTCTCTCCTTCATTAGTTTCCATCTGTTGCTTCTTGTCCTGCCTTCAGGTGCTTTGGAGAATAGCTTGACTCCCTCTTCTTTGGGGCAGCCCCTGAGATATTGGAAGTCTGCTCTCATGTCCCCCCTCATCCTTCTCTTCATTAGACTAGACATACCCAATTCCAGCAACCGTTCCTTATATGTTTTAGCCTCCAGTCACCTAATCATCTTTGTTGCTCTTCTCTATACTCTTTCTAGAGTCACAACATCTTTTTTACATCGTGGTGACCAAAAGTGGATGCAGTATTCCATTCTTATACTCAATTCTTATACTCATTCTAAAAACTTTAATGCAGCATTATTAGCAAAGGTTCAGATTTATAGAAGTGTATTTTTAAAGGCAATCTTTCAAAGAAAGTATAAACTATTGTCAAATGCTAGTCAGGTATTCTAGCAATCATTAGCAACAAACATATAAAACAGAAATAAAAGGCTGATTATAAAAAACATTTTCTAGAAACCTGTAAATTACAAGTGATGTAAAACATGCCTGAAATAGTTTACCTGTTTCCATGTTATTTTCTTAAAATTAAGATAGGTGCAAGATGGATTTGGAAGAAACCCCATGTCTGGATGTACCGTAACTCTATTTTCAGGCCTATGGAAAGCACTTCACAAATACAAAAGCCAAAAAAGAGGGGGGCCCAACTGGCCAGATTTTATATTTTATGTATCAATCAAGATATCAAAAGACAACGGTAGAAGAATTTAACTCATAGCTACATTGCAGGTGTCATTTAAACAGTCTAGACCAGGGGTGGGCAACCTCGGCTCTTTTATGACTCGTGGACTTCAATTCCCAGAATTCCTGAGCCAGCCATGTTGGCTCAGGAATTCTGGGAGTTGAAGTCCACGAATATGGTCAGTTGTGAGGTATTATGAAAGCTCTGGTTCAAAACATCTGGAGGGCACTAATTTCAATGCCCTTTTTTTTGTGGATTCAGAAGATCTCTCAGAAGCTATTTCACCAAGCAGCAACAATGAACCTTATCGAGGGCAATGGGGGAAAAGCAACAGCTGAAGTTCCTCATGAAGAGAAATTCCACGGAGGCTGTTTTCTAAGCTCCTGTTGTCATCTGGGTGTGAGGAAACTTGCATGGGAAGACTTTTGCTCAGACTTCCAAAGCAGAGGCAAACAGCCACAAATCAGCAATCTGCACTGCTTGATTTGTCTTCAAATGGTTGCAGGAGCATTTTCAGAGCAAAGATTCTGACATAGGAATGATACCTTCCGCACCAAACAAACTTTCCCATTTCTATTGCAGAACTTTTTGGGAAAAGTCGATCTTTACCAGGAATAAGGGTTACATATACGCAAATGGAGTTTTGCTGACCTCTCCTGGAGAACCACAGAAATAACTCAAAAGATGTTAGTTACTCTTCCATATTGCACTGTTTAGTTTCAGCCACTAAATATTTTGGAATGTGCAGCATGCTCATACAGCATCTGCCTGCCGCTGCTTAAAGCAGCTGGGCCTTCTCCCAGAATTTTATTGCGGAGAGTTGCCATAATTCTCATTCTCAAATCTGCAAAATCCTCACTTTTATATCCGTCATCGGATATTGCACTTAGATCTCCAGAACCACAGACTTAAGATTGGAATAATAAACCTCCAGGCTTTGATTTGGATCCATGTTCTGAAGTAGAGCAGCTAATTATAGCTAACTGTAATCAGTCCAATGTCAACATACTAAGCAGCAATACCCCTAAGCAGACATGGCTGCACTGGGGGCTTCTGTCCAAGTGTAGCCATTCGGATCTCGTCTCCTTCCCTATAATGCAGACCACCGATCCACAGTCATTCTTAAGTTTTGCAACAGTCATTCTTAAGTTTTACAATAGGAGACTGGAGTAGGGTTGTGAAGCACTTTGGAGCCAACTGAAAAAAAGGGTGTGTAATTAGGACACTCGTGGATGAAGAAAATTTACCTAAGTACTAACCCAAAAGAAGGTGGGACAATGGGCAGCCCAATAGTCAGAATCATCCTCTCTTTCTATGACAATCTTGCAAGTGGAAATAAGTGAAGGTGACTAAAATTAAAAGTAGGAGGAAGTCCTTCAGATATCCTGAATAATAATTTCCACGTCTCACCAATAGCCTAGCTCAGTGATGGCGAACCTTTTAGAGACCTAGTGCCCAAAAACTGGCCCTGCCCCGTTCCACCCCTGCCCCGCCCCCACTCTGCCTGCCTGCAGGCCACTCACCGCCTCCAGGGCCCGCTGCAGATCGCCCAGGCAGCCCAGCAGCACCATGATGGCCACGCCCTCTGCCCGCGCCCCGCAGCATCAACTGTGCGCATTGGGGCGTGAGGGCAGAGTCTTGTCTACGCTGCCTGGCTGCCATGTCCTTGGCTGCGCTGCTCCGCATGGGCCACGCTCGTGGGGTGACTCTCCTCCAGGGGGGCTGCTGGTGAGGAGGGGATCGCAGGGGGAGGCAAGGTTGGAGCAACGGTACGTGTGCCCACAGAGAGGGCTCCGAGTGCCGCCTCTGGCACCCGTGCCATAGGTTCGCCACCACTGGCCTAGCTATTGGTAATGAGGAATATCAATTAAAACATCAAAGGAAATTCTAGTAATGATGGAGACCATGCTCCAAAATACACTTGGAACTAAGTAGGAAAGAACAGTCAAATGACTGATAGAGTCATCGCACAATTTCTGTCACCTATTCAACACTTACAAAAATAAAACTATTTTCTCTCATTACTGCTTTCAAGCAAGGTTAGGGAATTCTTTCCAATCTCTTTATCAGCTCTGCCCATAGGAAATGTTCATATTTTATTCTCTGCAATTGCACCCTCTCATCCTGAAGTCCTGTTCTGCTATCTTCTTGTGGCGATGGAAGGGGATTCCCGAGAGAGATGGGTGAAGGGCACCAGGAATACACACCAAAACTATCTATGCCAAGCAGGGTCACCTAAACCAGGAAGGTCATGTACATTACCTACCTAAAGCAAACAGGCACTTACATCAGGCAGCAGAGATATAGGAAGACACTACAGAGGTAGATGGTCACTTTCAAGATGACAGCAAAGTTTCATACTACATGGTAAGTCATAAACTCCTGTGTTTTACCAAGTAACCACATAGATAGGTAAAGTGACCGACAATACACTGTCAGATAATGAATGCTTAAGCCAACATGCCATTAAGGAACATCTGAGGCTCTTTTGGAGCACTAATGATATTTATGACACTAAACCCTTCAGGGGGTTCAATACCTGAGGCTGCTGTAAGGAAAAAGAAAATCCAAAGCAGCAAAGATGGAATGATAGTGGGAACACAGAATGTAAAACCACAAATAGGGGATGCTCAATGCAGAAAAAGTAAGATGAGCTGATTATATATTGACATTTTAAGCATTAGAGCAGGGGTAGGCTACTTTGGCTCTTTTATGACTCGTGGACTTCAAATCCCTGAATTCCTGAGCCAGCATGGCTCAACATGGGAACTTCTCCCTTTCCCCTCAGTATGGCTGGCTCAGGAATTCTGGGAGTTGAAGTCCACGAGTCATAAAAAGAGCCAAGGTTGCCTACCCCTGCATTAGAGAATTGAAACTGATTGGAATTGGACACTTTTGAGTCAGAAAAATCATAGCGTTTGCTACCCAGGACACAAAAATGAAGAAGAAACAGCACCGCTTTCAGTGAGGAAGGATTCAGAAGGACAGGACATGTATACAATGCAATTGAGGGCCAAATATTATCTTTTAGAATTTGCAGACAACGTCCTTTAAAACGATGTTCATCTAACTTTCGGCTCCAACCACTGATGCAAGATGACATGTTGTATGGTCAAGGTCAATCTGAAAATGATAGAACATGCAAGCAAGAGTTGCTGCTGATGATTGGAGACTGGAATGTCAAAGTTAGAAATATAGGAGGAAAATGTAGCTATGTATGGGGCCAGGAAACAGGAACAACTTATCACCTTCTGGTTTCTTTAGCAACGGCTCATTCTTCAAGCAGAACAATTTCCGAATACATAGATATCATCAGGTGGAGAATACAGATCACACTGATTATATTATTGGTACAAAGAATTGTTAACAGATCAATTAACCAGCAAAGACGTGGTCAGGAACTGATTGTAGGAAAAAAATCACAAACTGATTATTTATGTGCAGGTTCCCTACCAAGTTAAAGAGGAAGATCAAAGCCAGAAGTTTCCACAACGTAATCTTGAATGTATATCTACCATTTTCAAGAAGAACATCAAAAATTCTCCGAAGTCCTGAACCTCACTGAGAGAAAAATCAGAGAAATTGTGGGATGAAACCAAAGAAGTTATAAAAGGTGAAAATGGAACTAGACTGCCACAGGTTAAGAAATAGAAGACACCAAATTGGAATTCAGTACAGATGATAGAAACTGCCGGGAAGAGGAAGAAACCAAGGCCGAAAGACAAAGATCTCAGGAAAAACTTAACCAAACAAAAAATATAGAGAGCTGTTAGATCAGTGGTTCTCAACCTTTTTAATGCCGCGACCCCCAACCGGTCGTAAGTTGAGGACTAAACCGATCGTAAGTCGAGGACTAAACCGGTTGTAAGTCGAGGACTTTCCCTGCCCGGGAGCGCCACGCAAGCGTGGTTCCGCCCCCTGCGCCGGCCGAGGCGTAGCTGGCAAGCGGCAGAGACGGATCAGGCCGACCACCAGCTGGCCCAGCTCAAGGGAGGTAAGGCACCCGCCGGAAAAGGGGGAAAAAATGGCGGACAGCCTTGCTTGGCGACCCCCGTGAAATGGTCGATCGACCCCAAATGGGGTCGCGACCCATAGATTGAGAACCGCTGTGTTAGATAAAACAAGGAACAGCATTACAGCAGCACCTATATCTAATTAAGAAATAGGAAATATAAACAAACAAACATACAAACAAACAAAATAGAAACAGAAGGGAAAATACAGATTAAATTTCCAAAAGATCACAAAACTTACGAGGAGATTCCAATCTCAAACCAATATGCTAAAAGACGAACAGAGAGTAATTCAGAAAAGATGAAATAGAGATGAGAAGAGTATATTGAAAGTACTGCACAATAGAAATTTCAACATCCAAGATACCTTTCAAGATATTCCCTACTTAGAAGTGGGTGAACAGCTCTACAAGCTGAAGTCAGATTAGCAGTTAGGTAGGATAGCTACAAGAATTGATGGATCATCTACAGAAATAGAAGAGAAAACAAAAGAATCTAACAACGGTTCCAATCACACGACAACAGCAAATCTAGAATGACCCAGTGACTAGCTGACAGATTGACAGAGGTCAATCTTCATACCCATATCAAGGAAAGGAGGCTTAACAGATAACAATATCCTTAATTTCACATGTTAGCAAAATGATGTTCAGTGTCATTGAATGCAGATTAGAGGCCTAAAATGGAAAAAGAGATGCCAGATGTTCAAGCTGGCTTTCGAAAAAGCTAAAGAACAAAAGACATTGCTGATACACACCAGTAACTGTCACAGAGCACTAAAAAGAAGTGGTTTTTATTGGCTACAGAAAGCCCTATGACCATGTTGTCCATATTAATCTGTGGAACGTCCTTAGGAATCCAGAACACCTCATTGTCCTCACTGAAAGCCATAGTCTGGATGGAACTTGGAAAAACAAAATTGTCTCCAGGTTGAAAAGGGAGTGAGACAAAGCTATATTGCCTTATTTATCCAAAGTAGATGCTGGATATATTTTGAGGGAAGATGGACTGGAAGATGATTATGATTTTAAAATTGGACAAAGGAACATCAATAACCTGCTCTCTGCTGATGACGCTTCTCCGACAGATGAAAATGAAAATGATCTGCAAATTCCAACAATAAATATCAAGGAACAGATGAAAAAAAATGAGACAACTCCATTAATTAAAATCAAGGACCATGTGAAAAAATGGAGATGATGGTTAAATAGAAAGAGATCCAAACTAATGACAACAAACACTGTCTTAGAATTGACAGTGAAGACATTCAAGTGGTATATAACTTATGTGCCACAAAGTAATATCTGACAGGATAGCAAGGAAGGTCTTAGAAAAACTATTCAGATGCCATCACTTGGCTCTATCTACAAAGAGTAGAACCACACTAACAATAGTTTTCCCTGTGACACTCCACGGGAGTAAAAGACTCTGGAGAAGGTAGAGTGAAAAGACATACTCTGGAGAAGGAGGTAGTCCTCAACGTACAATAGTTCATTTAGTGACTGTTTGAAGTTACAATGGCACTGAAAAAGTGACTTATGACCATTTTTCACACTTATGACCATTGCAGCATCCCCATGGTCATGTGATTTTCATTCAGATGCTTGAAAACTGCTTCATATTGATGACGGTTGCAGTGTCCCAGGGTCATGTGATCCCCTTTTGTGACCTTCTGACAAGCAAAGTCAATGGGGAAGCCAGATTCACTTAACAATCATGTTCCTAATTTAACAACCACAGTGATTCGCTTAACAAATGTGGCAAGAAAAGTCGTAAAATGAAGCAAAACTCACTTAACACATTTCCCACTTGGCAACATAAATTCTGGGCTCAATTATAGTCATAAGTTGAGGACTATCTGTATTCACACTTTTAAATGTTATATTGGAAAAGATTATTGAGAATATCATGGTTAGCTGTGAAACCAACAAATCAATTCAGAATTATCACTTGCCACACAAATGACCAGGCTCAAATTACCGTATTTTGCACACATTACACAAAGACCTCACTATTTTGAGAAGTTTATAACGCTAAGAAAAGTGGAAGGAAAGAGGGAAAAAATGAGCACCAACAAGGTGGATAGATTCAATTATAATTACTATGAATGCCACATTAAGAGACCTAAGAGGACGGATCACCTGAAGAACAGCTACACAGTCAATCAGAGTCAACGCTGATTTGATGGCGCTTAGACTGAGTATGAAGTAACAAGTGGTTCTGCATCCCTTTATGCTGTGAGTATGTGTGTGTCTGTATGAACAGGGAAACACGGGGGTGGGTTGCATTCTCTGATTCATGTGACAGAAACAAGGCAGGCCTAGAATGCAGGAGCTGGCAGCTTTCTGAGCTACTATTCTATTACCTACCTCTCTACAGGGGTCGGCAGCCCCTGGCCAGATCATGACATTTTTGAACCTCCATCTTTCTTTTGTCATTTTTTCTGCCACACCAGATTTGTCACCTTGTGTTCTATTGTGAAGAGTCATCATACTTATGGACAGAGTTCTGAGCCTCTTTACATACTTTCTTTCCAACTTTCCACAAAGTTGGAAAAAATAAAATATATTGAGCCCAGAGAACTATCTGAAGTGTTAGGATTCTATTTCTGAGAGCAGAATTCAAGTTGTCATCTATCCATGGCTGTGTCTAAGGTGCTGGATGAGCCTCTGGGAGACCAAGGTTCTCATTCTTTCACAGCCATGGATCACTCTCAGAACAGTCTGCCTCAAATTATAATGGAGAGAAAACTGAAGGCAGGGAGGCCATGTAGACCAGGAGGTCCTGGAGGAAGGATAGGAAATAAATTTAAGCAATTAAAATATGAAAATTGCTGGGTAAACTTGGAGAAATCACAGCAGCCTTTATGGGGCTGCTGCTGTTCTTCCATGTTCTACAGCAGGGGTGTCAAACTCAATTTCATTGAGGGCCACATCAGCATTGCGGTTGCCCTTGGGGGGCCGGGTGGGTGTGGCCAGGCTGGGTGCGGCCTACTGGGTGGGCATGGATGGAGTGGGTGTGGTCTACTGGGTGGGCATGGCCAGCTCTACATCGTTTGCGTCAAGGGTGCCTGTGGGGGCCTGGGCAGGAGTGGGACAGATCTGAGGGTCTCTGGCAGAAGGGGGTGGGACCAGGGCAAGCGCCAAGGCATGGTCCATTTCTTCATTCCTCACAAAGGGTGACACCTCCCCAGCATGCACCCAGGGGGCGGGGGCGACACAGGTGGTGCTGGTTCCTAGCTGTTTCCAGATGGCCTTGTGGAGCTAAGACTGAATGCATTTCAGCATAGATGGGCACCACAAAATTGTACATTGGCTCCCGGCTGGACTGGGCCAGGGCCAAGGCAGCGGGGGCCGTTCCCTCACTGTTTCCAGGATGGCTTCGCGGGCCACATGAAACCACTTCAAGGGCCGCATCCGGGCCCTGGGCCTTGTGTTTGACATGTCTGTTCTACAGGATAAAAAGAGAGGAACACAAACTGCATATATTTGTGGAAGAAGAGCGTAGAAGACTTTGTGGAGGATTTTTCCTACTACGGTCGAGCAACATTATCTAAATTAAATCTGTGGCAACAATGCCCAACCATGTAAATGTCAGTGTAGAAAGGCTGTTTGAAAATACTGAAGATATTGTAAACACACCAAGTATTACAAATGATAATACTTACAGTACTGTGAAATACAACGCTGTGGCCTTTTCCCAAACTTTCTATGTGAGCAGAAAGGTTAAAGCAAATAGCCCGATGCCGTATTGCATCCAAGGTCTGTGCATCAAAGAAGTCATGCGGTCTTGCTAAGGAAGGAAAAAAACAAAAACAAAGCAAGTCTTCAACTACAATGCAAGAGTATATGTAACATATTTAAACGTTCAGCTTTTCTGATGTTACTTAAGGAAGAAAGATTGCGCCTTCTGCTTTCATAGCACAGGCTGTAAAGCTCAATATACTTACAATGATCCTATTTTTAAACTTATCAAACTGTTCTTACTATGAGGAAGTCTTCTGCCAATGTTTCGCTGAAGTTTATCTTTTGTAATTTAAGTGCAGTATTCCAAAATATGCATTCAGGTGATAAAGGACGGGTTTAGGGGGGCTTTTTCCTCTGAAAAACCTTTTTAGGTATTTGAAAACTGGAATTACATTTTCCTCTTTTCAAATTAAGCTTTCCCAGTGCATTCAGTGTTAATTTTCCAGTCTCCAAATCAATGTCCTTGATCTTTTCTGGACCTATTCCAATTTTAGATTATTTTTTTTTTTCATTTTTAGAATTAGACATAACATTCAAGGAAGGATCTGATAAACGGAAGATAAAGTGAAACTATTACTTCCTGTGATTTGAAAAAAAATACACTTTGTAATAACATTAACAAAACTACATTTACTTTATTTCGCAACCACGTCACACTGCCATCTTACTTACATTTGCAAGCAACTAGTATTACAAGATCATTATTGCAAGAATAACCAAACTTCCATTTAGCAGGTCTTGTAAAGCAATAGGTTTTGGACTTAATAAACATCAGTGCCAAGCTCCCAGAAGACACAAATCCATAGGTTAGGAAATATGTTGCCTATGTGTGCATTAACATACTTTCTTGGGCAACTGTATCACTGTTATTTATTTTGTTCATGTATTTCTCTCAGAAACATATTAATTAGTGATTTCTGGCTTCTTAGCATTTAAGGCTTGACACTTATGATAAACTGGTTCAGCTTTTGGTACTGCTTTTTTTAATCTTTTTTTTTTGCTGCTCACTGATTCCTTGTTGTTGTTTTTTGACTTTCAGCTCCTTGATAAAGATAGATCAAAAAGCTGAATGATAGACATTCCCCGTTTCTAATGGTCCTTTGAATTGAGGCTTCACTGCACTGTTACTAAGCTAGATATCTCCAATGTTATACCTTTGTGCTTAATCTCAGTTAACTTGGCATTACCCTCTGTTATTCTCATTCAGTAAATATACATATATTTCTGTAGCTATGGAAGGTCATTTTCAGATACAACCAACAATTAGGTTAGTGGATGTTCATCCATAAGGTTCCAGAAACAATTCCTTCCTAAAATATTTGCATAACAGCTAATATTCTTTCTCTTTCCAGTTCTCTTCCATGGAAGATTCATCTTCATTCAACAGCTTCTCATGACTGAATAGTTTCATAATACTAACCAAGATACAATAAATGTAATTACTTACTGCTACATATCAAACAATACAACAAGTTTCTGGGTTACTGCTAGTGTGAACCACACAGGGCTGTAATTCTACCCCTTGGAGCCAAGACTTTTTTTTTTTTTTTAGTTCAGGTAGCCTGCATATCCTGCTTATTTGTAGAAAATACTTCAACACTAGCTGTAGTATAGTTGCAATTATTTGAATCCAATTCAAAGGTGATGAGATAAATGCAAAATATAAGAAAGTTAAATTTTCATTTATCACACTGAGCATATAAATGCTACTGATTTAAGCTCAACTGAACCACAATAATGTGAATAGAAAATCTGAATTATGCTTTGCTGCTTTAATAACATTATTATTTTTTATGTTCTTGAAGAAGTATTTGATCTAATATTGTTTTCATTGTGTGAACTGCAAATCAAGTGGAATGTCATGGGGAAAATGGGTGCTCACAGACACTTTCAAATTTGAGCTGGGATTTTTTTTTAAATATACTTTTTGTGCTAATATTTTTTTCCGGAAGGCATCCAAATCCATGTTGGTGAGCTGAACAAATTGCACAGGCTTATGGATCCTAGCTCTCTTCAGTTGTTCAACAAAGACACTACTTCAGTTGTTCAACAAAGACACTATTTTAACTACCAAAACAGCATATATTAAAATATATATTGAGGTAGATTTCTTTCCCTACTTGCCCACTATAGTTAGACCTATCTCATACAGAAAAACAACAACAGGACAAGGCTAACACTTCAGCCGATTATGCATCCAAATCATCTGGCATTAGTGAATTAAATCCAACAATGCTAAGCTTTGGCTTTTTGAAGAATACCTTCGTGCAGGATCAAATCACTGAAGATACGGATCACTTCATAATTCTCAACAAACAATATTATATTTAAACAGGTAGTGGGAATAAGAAAAACCCATTTGTGACATCATTCAGCGATATATATCGAAGTATTCATATACTACATCTGCCTCTAGCACTAAAAGATGAAGTTAGTCATTACCAAGTCAGAAGGCTGAAGGAAACTAGTAGAATACTCACTGAAATACAGCAAACAAAAGAAGTTTGCAAAGGTTTTAACTATGTTTATAGGAGGAAACCCGGAGAGTGGCACAGTGGCAACATACTGGAAGAGGTCAATCTACATATTAATACCAAAAAAAAGTTTCTTAACAGAATGAGCAAACTATCATGCAAATAACCTTGCTTTCATAAGCTAGTAAAATGATGCTTAGGCTCATCCAATGCAGATTAGACACCTACACAAAAAAACAAAATGCCAGATGTTCAAGCTAGCTTTAGAAAAGACCAAGGGACATGAGACCTAATTGCTGATGAATGCTAGATAATTGAGAAAAGAAAAAGAATATCAAAAATAAAGTCAATATGTGTTTCATTTATTGCAGAATGTCCTTTGATTGTGTCCATCACGAATGTGCTTACAAAAATGGGGATCCCAGAACATCTCATTCCCCTCATGAGAAACCTATATACAGGTGAGGAAACCACAATGTGAACAAAAGGTGAAACAGAGAGTTTCAGATTGACATACTGAACATATATTAAGGGAAGCCGAAATGGAAGAAAATCAATATAGTTTTAAAACTGGAGGAAGAAAAATCAATACCATGCGTTATTCTGATGAGACTACTCTGATAGCAAAAATACAAAGGATCTGCAAGTTCTAGTAATAAATGTTAAGGAGAAAAGTGAAAAAATGGGACTAAAATTATATACTGTATAAAGAAACTAGTGATACCATGAAGAACGACCACTTTTAGAAGTGACAATGGACAATTTCTGCCTTTTAGGATCAACCAACAATAGTAAAGGAACAGTCAAGAAACACAACACAGACTAGTACTTGGTAAAGCACCCACGAACGCCTTGGAAAATATATTCAAACGCTGTGATCTGTCCATTACCTACCAAGATCAGAATAATGCAAACTATGGTAATCCTAGTGAAAGTTGGAGTTTGAAGAAGCAGGAAGGAAGACGACTGACATTTTTGAACTTTGGGCTTGGAGAAAACACACGAGAATACTGTAGATAGCCAAGAAAACAATCAAACAGATCTCTAAACAAATGGCCAGGCTTAAATTATTCTAGGTTGGATACATTTTGGGAAGATTTGTCTCTCTGGAGAAGGCTCTTATGCTGGCAAAATTGGAAGAAAAGAAGACAATCTGCAGCAACATGAATGAATTCAGTTATGGCAATGGATGTGCCATTAGAAGACCTGAAAGACCAGGGTTTTTGGTCATGAGAAAAAAAAAATCTACGTAGGTGATAAGAATTGTCAGCAACTTGATGGCACATAATCAAACAACATATCCAATACTTAAAGCTATAGTCACAGAGTAATGAAAATGCGTTCATGAATTAGCACGCAACTTAACAATGACTTGGTTTATGTATCAATTCAGCTATAATGTTCTTGACTTTAGCTTAATGCGTTGTGTGAATATAGTCCCTGGCTATCAGAATATCACAGCTTGAATCAAGAGATGTAAGTAGAGAAACCAAGAAAATTCCTCATCCAAACATCCCGTAAAGTTCCAGAGGAGTCAATGACTTTCAGAATATTGTGGCCATATCAGAATCCTGTAACGGGAAGGATCTTTGATGCAGGAGCATAATTCAGCTCCACATTTTATTCCAAATCGTATTTATGCTTTTACTATTTTGATACAAAACCAGGCAAATATCTGCCAAGCATGGCAGTTTAGACAGATCCTGATATACAGAAACACATGAATCACTAATGTTCATAATTTCGGAAGGATTATAATTCAGGAAGGATTATGATTATTTTCAATGACACAACCGTTCCATGATCGAAACATGACATTTTTCATTACTGTCCTGGAGAATTTTCATATGTTGATTATGAAAGTTTTGATTAATTAACAGAAGTGCAGGCAGGATGAATACCACTGAGATACCAAGAACTGCAGATCCAATTCTATACTCAGGAATTAGGAATGTGCATTTGTATTCTATTATGTTCTTCTTTAATTCCATATGTTTGCTGTGTTTTTACTTCTTTTGTTTTCATACTTTTTTTTTTTTTTTACAATTTTAAACCACCCATAATCAGTTTACAAGTTGGGTGGTCATACCAAATAAAACTCTTAAAACTAAGCAGGATCCTTCTCCCATCCAAAAAATTCTAACTGAAACAAATGATCTGGATTCAGGCTTGGCCTGGGAAATGCCATTGGTTGCTGTGGTGGCTGACCTTTCTGGGACCTAAATGGGGGGGTTTGGTTCTCTAGTCACTTCCAGACTTTTCAGTGGCATTTGTTATCATTGAACCTATATCTTTCTGGCCCACCTGCAAGGATTAGGAATTGGACGTTAGAATGTATTTGATGGTGGTTCTATTCCTACATGAGTGGTGATACCAATCACAAATTCAGGAGAAGCATTCAAGCCCTTGGTTATTATAATGTGTGGTTCCTCAGGACTCTCCCTTATACTACTTAATATCTATGTAAAAATCACCGTGGGAGATTGCCCATCTCTCCATAGGGAGGTATTTCTGCTATGCACATAACACCCATTTGTATATTGCCACCCCAGGCCAAGTTGGAGATGTTGTGCTTACATCCTGAGAGGGTCTGAATGGGATAAAGTAAATACAGGTTGAGTCCCTCCAAGACAGAGCTGCCATTTTTTAATAGACCAAGGGGTATCCAAACAACATCAGTTCTCAGTGGTCATACTGAATGGAGTTTGCTGTCAGGAATGGGGGTGGGAGGTGGGGCACTGCCCAGCTTCAGCTGGTAAACCAGTTGTGGCCCTGCTTGGACCCAGATGCCCTAGCAAGTAATTTACATCTTTATAACCACTCAGCTGGACTACTGCAACATGCTATGTATAGGCTGTCATTGGAAACTACTTAGAAACTATAGATGGTACAAAACAGAGCAGCTAAAGTGCTAGCAATTTACTCCTAATAATACATATTTTAAGTCACTGTTTTGGTTAGGGTTCCACGTCTATTAAAAAAAAAGCAGAAAGTTACCTTTTAAAGCCCAACACAGCACAATATCCATTTACCTCAGGCAATTCCTTGCTAGGACAAAATCTGCTTACCTGGTTTGATCTTTACAAGAGGATTTCAGAGTTCCTCCACTTTTTGAGGTAGATGGGTGTGGACAAGGCAAGCACATCGCTTCAATGGTAGCCCCCATTTTATGGAATTCTCTCCCCAAGAGGAACACACACCTCTGAATCTCTTGGCTTTTCAAAACCAAATTATAACACTTTCATTTCACCAAATTGAATGGGAGCACTGTGACACTTCTGTTATTTACTAGAAATGTTATTGTTATTAGTTGTTTGGCCTGTTGTTGCTTTAATGCTTGCAACATTAGAAACGTTGTAAAATGACTACAGATATTTAAACTGAAGACTAAAAAAAATAATAACTGAAAGGGGAGCTATCTTGCTATTACCGGTAGACGAACTACCAGTGTTTGCCATCCTTTCTAAAAAGTATCTTTGAGCCCAACATAGGCTCCACAGGCAATTATTTAAAAATATAGTAAATGGGCAATTTAAACAGGACTTTGTTTTGAAGTCTGTATAAGAAAATAAAAACACAAAACAAACATAATCTGGAATGTTAAAAAACATCCTGGAGGCCGGAAAGAAATTGCCATAAAATCCTCCAATGTTTATATCCTTTCCTTTGTAATAAATAAATGCCCAAGAAAAAGCCATTTTTTGTTATCAACACCTGTGAATCATCAACAAGTGCCCATATGACCCTGTGGAAACTCCTATGATTATTTTATTTTGATGTGGGTAGTAGGAGGGTTGACTTTTTTCCCCCCTGTGAAACTGTTGGACTTATAAGCCATAGTTTGTTCTTGGCTTCTATAATCTTGGCTTGCCTGGGAAAGACAAGCTAGATAGTTTGCCAGTCACAATAAGCAAACCTCAGAAAGTGCATTCTTTTCTTTGTTTAGCTCAGGGGTAGGCAACTTTGGCTCTTTTATGACTCGTGGACGTCAACTCCCAGAATTCCTGAGCCAGCATGGCTAAGCATGGAAACCTCTCCCTTTTCCCTCAGCATGGCTGGCTCAGGAATTCTGGGAGTTGAAGTCCATGAATCATAAAAGAGCCAAGGTTGCCTACCCCTGGTTTAGCTAGTCCCACTAACAGAAGCTACGTGGGAGCTATTGAGCAGCATTCTTTAGCAAGCTTGCTCGTCCACAGCGAGTCAGAATTCTGGCTTACCATGACGTGTGACCACTCCTATTTTCTTGTCAGTGGTTAACAGTTCCCCAGCACAGTCTGGCATCAGCCCTATAGAGGACAGCAGAGTCAAGGCCTTTATATATCCAGTATCTTAAAACCTTAAATGTTTTGTGAAATGAGTGGCTGATTCAATACAGCTATCGCCAATGCAACTGCAGAACTCATTTTTGAACTCAAGACAATAGTATCATTATGAGCTAAACATCCACCTTGGAAAAACTGGATTATGCCAATATAGATCCCCCTCCATTTTTTCATGGGTCTTAAGGGAGCTTCTCTCTTTGAAACATCCCAGCTGGTCACAGTGGACGACTTGTCCAGTTGTCCAAAGAGAAAGCTGGAGCGCAGAATGTGCTCTGGGTTCAAAGGGGAAAAGATTCTTCAGAGTCTGAGCACAAGGAATCCGTTAGGAGGGCAGGTAGGTAGGTAATTCTAACAAAAAATGCTATTCAAATCTTTGTTAGCAGGGACAGTCTGATTTCCAAAGAGCCTCCAACTGTACATCCCTCGCTTCATCTTTACAACTACTTAGTAATGTAAGACTGAACTCAGAGATAGCAACCAGTTCAATCTTTTGTGAATGAGAACTGAAATAGGTTTTTCCAGCCCAGATCTATCATTATGGACTCTGTGCTAAGTAATCTGTTCAAGCAAGAATTTTTTCAACACAGATCCTTTGAGAGAAGGGCTTCCCAACCTTGGCAACTTGAAGATGTGTGGACATCAACTTCCAGAATTCCCCAGCCGGCATGCTCGGAGTTGAAGCACACACATCTTTAAGTTGCCATGCTTGGAAAATACTGTTTTAAACCTGTCTCCTTTCAACTAAACTGAAATATTAAAATCAGTTTGAATATGAAATTTCAGTTAAGATTATTGAGATTTTTTTAAAAAATTTTTGACGGGATTATATTAAGCTTGGTTGAAAGACTATTTTTCATTATTGTCTACAAAGTCTAACTGCAAAACCACAATCCCCCCCCCCCCAAAATGTGATTCCTGAGAAGTCAAGTACAACCCTTCAAAATATCACCCAAAATGATGCTGGGGGATGCAGAATTCCTTGCGGACCCCTTATACTACTCCTCAAGTAACCATTCAGATCTTTGGACTTCTTTGCCAGGTGCAAAATTAACAGCATCAGATTTTATTTTATTTTTTAAATGTTTACTTCTTAGCCCAATAAAGGATTCCATAGATGATGACAAAAATGACACTAATCATTATCCTCTGAATGCCAACGAACTATATATTCTGTCCAGTAAAGAAATCCTATTAGACATAGAAGTTCTGCCTGCTATAATTCTGAAAGCCTTTAGCTTCAGAGCTGAGGATAAGTTAAGAAGGTACATTCATACTAGGTACAATGATCTCTCTGACTTTCCCAAGGAGCAAGATCTTAAATTCAAGGCTATTAATGGGGGGATTTGCAAGAAGATGGTAAACAGGCCAAAAGCTATTGCGAGCAAGCCAAGCCATCAAAGGTCAGCTTCAGGTTTGTAAAGCTTTATCACAGAACTAAAATACACGCAGGCTTACGTAAAGAGCGCCTCCGTTTGTTCTTTAACTTCTTCCTTTTGTTCATTCCAGCTTTAGAAGGAGACTCTTCTTTTGCCTTTGGCTGGTTGGCAACTTTTGAAGAGTTCTGCTGACTGAAGTGTGTCGGCACATGCCGAGCCAGCCCACTCTGGGAAGCAAAACTCGCATTGCATCCTCCAACAACGCACTAAATAAAATAAAATAAAATAAAATAAAAGCAAAGTTAGAGGCACTCAGTGAGGCTATCGCTGAACCAAGAAAGGAACAGGCTGCTGTGGTCTTGCTTTGCTATCATCCTTTTATGAAAAGAACAACTGTGCAATCCCAGTCAACATACTGAGAAAGTGCTCACTTCAAACAGGATGTCAATTATTAAAGATTACCTTCCCTTCATTGTTCTTAATGTAACACAGCACGCAACCAAGAAAGGACAGTAGACAACGCTGGTTTCTGAACGCTAGAGCGATAGCTCAGTTCCAGTGATGTGAGAACATAGCCAACAATATGAAGTCAACAGCTTTTTTTGCCTAGTTAACAGCAGGTATTAATGGATTTTGTGTGAGTGAATACTTGTTCTTTTATAAAGAAACAAATCTAACCATAAGGTTAAGTCAATAAGATTAGCAAAAGTCAGTCGAAATGTTGTATTTCCTCAAATGCAGATATAATATTGTTGCCATTGTGGAAACTTGGTGGGATGAAACGCACAAATGGAATATACAGCTAGAGGGATTTAAATTATTTAAAGGAAACAGAATGTAAGAGGACCTGGAGTTGCACTATATATAACAAATAACTACATCTCTACAGAAATAGAGCTCAACAACGATGAAAACTGTCTTAAATGCATTTGGGTCAATTATAAAAGGAGGGGAAATGACATTGCCATAGGCCTATACTATAGATGAACTTTCTGCTAGTCAGTTAACTAAGGTATGTAGGAAGCACATCACAATACTGATGGGGGACTTTAATTACCCTGACATCAACTGGGAGACAAACTCTGCACCAAGTGGAAGATCAAACAGGTTCCTGACAAACCTAGCAGACAACTTTGTCTCCCAAAATGTAGAGAAAGGAACTAGCCATATTAATTCTCACTAACAGAGATGAAATGATAGAAGGTGTTGAAGCTACAGGAACCTTGGGGGGAGTGATCATGCAGTATTGGAATTCAACATTATGCAAGCATAAGCAATAGAATAAAGTCAAACTAGAGTCTTGGAGTTAATTTCAATAAACTTAGAGAGAGTTTGGGAAGGATTCCATGGATGAGAATCCTCAAGGGGAAAACAACCCAAGAAGCTTGGAAAACTTTGAAAAGTGAGATTATAAAAGTGCAGTCTAGTACAATACCAATGAAGAAAAATAACAGCTCTCAAAAGAAATCAGCATGGCTGCATAAAGAACACTCTGATAAATTGAAAGACAAAAAGGACAAGTATAAAAAGTGGAAAGAGGGGCACATAACTAAGGCAGAATATCAGCAAATAACCCGAGACTGCAAAGATGAAGAGAGGAAAACTAAGGCTTGCGACAAAAGTCAAAAATAACAAACAAACAAAAAAGCTTCTTTCAACATGTAAAAAACAAGAAAAAAGTCAAGGAAATGATTGGTCCACTAATGGGAGAAAGTGGCAAGAAGGTGAAAGCAGAACTGCTTGACTAGTTTTTTGCATATGTCTTTATATAAAAGGAAAAAACAGTCAAACCTATCAAAAATAGTACTGTAAAAAACAGATTAGGAATATAAGGCAAAATAGGCTAGAAAATGGTTAAGTGAGCACCTGTCCACCCTAGACAAGTTCAAATCACCAGGACCATATGGATTACACCCCAAGGTTCTGAAGGAGCTGGCAGACGTGATCTCAGAACCACTGAACTATATCTTTCAAAGATCTTGGAGCACCAGGGAACTATCAGAGGCCTGGAAAAGAGCTGATATAGTTCCCATCTTCAAAAAAGGGAAAAAAATAGATTTAGGAAGATAACCAAAAGTCAACATGGGTTTGTCAAAAACAGATCATGCCGGACAAATCTTATTGCATTCTTTTGCAAAGTGACAAAATTAGTGGACCAGAGGAATGCTATGGATATAATTTAGTTGGACTTCAGTAAGATACAGTATTTGATAAAGTAGACCACAACCTACTACTTGATAAGATAGAAACATGTGGGCTACACAGCATCACCACCAGATGGATTTGTAACTGGCTGACCAACTGCACTCAACATGTAGTCCTCAATGGAATTGCATCTACATGGAGGGAAATATGCAGTGGGATACCCCAAGGTTCCGTTTAGACCTAGTACTCAACATCTTCATCAACGATTTGGAGGAGGCGATAGATGGAGAACTCATCAAATTTGCAGACAACAGCAAGCTGGCAGGAACAGCCAACACTCCAAAAGATAGGCTTAAGATACAGAAGGATCTTGACAGACTTGAACATTGGGTGTTCAAAATGAAATTCAATAGTGAAAAAAGTAAGGTTCTACATTTAGGCAAGAAAAACCAAATGCACAGGTATAATATAGGTAGTACCTGGCTCAGTAGTAGTAATTGTGAGAGGGATCTCGGAGTCCTAGTGGACAATCACCTAAATCTGAGTCAGTAGTGTGCTGCAGCTGCCAAAAAAGCCAATAAAGTTCTAGGCTGCATTAACAGAGGGATAGAATCAAGATCACATGAAGTGTTAATACTACTTTATAACGCCTTGTAAGACCACACTTGGAATACTGCATCCAGTTTTGGTCATCACAATGTAAAAAAGATGTTGAAACTCTAGAAAGAGTACAGAGAAGAGCAACAAAGACTGGAGGCTAAAATATATAAAGAATGGTTGCTGGAATTGTGTATGTCTAGTTTAATGAAAAGAAGGACTAGGGGTGACGATAGCAGTGTTCCAATATCTCAGGGGTTGCCACAAAGAAGAGGGAGTCAAGCTATTCTCCAAAGCACCTGAAGGCAGAACAAGAAGCAATGGATGGAAACTAATCAAAGAGAGAAGCAACCTAGAACTAAGGAGAAATTTCCTGACAGTTAGAACAATTAATCAGTGGAATGCTCCAACATTGGAAGTTTTTAAAAAGACTTTGGACAGACATTTGACTGAAGTGGTATAGGGTTTCCTGCCTGAGCAGGGGATTGGACTTACTGTGGAATAGTTTTTCCAGAGTGATTTAAGCAGGTACCAATCTTAAAGTATTATTTGTTTACCATTTTTTTCAAGTTAGTCAGTTTGTCCTATTGTATTTTTATTCTCTTTTGAATCTGTTAATTTAGACAGACTACTGTCATATTTTAAAGGCAAGTTATTTCAGGGCAAAAGGACAATGCCTTCCTTTGAGATAGATGCATAAATATTTTAATAAATATTGAATGCAGAGATAAAAGAAAACCAGGTAGGCTAAAAAGCCTTAGAAAATAACCTACCTTAAAAGGTTTGTCCCCACTATGGGTCAACATATGCCGTTGTAACCAACTCTGACTCGTTGATGGTGTGTTATACACTTTGCAGCCTTTCCATAAGCAAACAAACACCTAGTAAGAGAAAACACAAGTTAGGTGGAAGCTTTGTTTACAAATATTTTTGACATTCACGATATTATTTTAATTCAATAAATTACCCGAAAACACATATTTCTGTAAAGAATGTTTGCTTTTAGTCAGGGTGGATTTGATTTAAATCAAGTCGATTTAAATCACCATTTAAATCATGATTTAAATCACTAGTAAAAAAAAGGCTTGATTTAAATCAACTTAATTTAAATCATAATTTTTAAAGAGCAGCTGTCATTTCTGTCTCGCAGCGGCTCCTCCTCTGACTCGCTGTTGACTCACCGACAATCCCATTCACTTTAATGGGACGGCTGGTGATGCGTCAGCGACACAACAAGGTGAGGGATGTAGCGGGCAGCAGGTGAGTGGATGCCCGCTAACAGGTGCTGCCATGATGGATCTGAAAAAGCAGGTGCTCTTTAAATGTAAGGACTCATTCTTGCTGGTAGTTAGAATCTTTAATATTATTATTTGCAAACAAAGTGAAAGTTTCCTATTTAGAATAATAAGCTGTCAGGTTAGTAAAACAGCAAAATCAGAAATAGTTTTTTTCTCTGTATCTTTTAACTGTTATTATTTTCAGTCTTACATTTATAGGAATCTTACTTATACACTGCAAGCCTCATTTAAATGACTGAAACCATTCATTTCAACTGGACAGCCATTTGTCCGAAATGGTATAGGGTTTCCTGCCTGAGCAGGGGGTTGGACTAGATGACCTCCAAGGTCCCTTCCAACTTTATCATTATTGTTATTATTATAAAGCATACAATCCCTCTCCACATGCTACATATATAATACATGAATTAACAATCACTAAAAGCTTTTTTGAAGTAGTTCAGCATGGGCAAAACATGTTTGCTTTGGTAAATCCAATGAATTCTGCATTTCAGTTCGACGTACATGTTAGAATCCAGTTTATGCCCATGTTGTAACTGTGTAAGAATGCAGTTACAGGTAATCCTTGATTTATGCCCTCAACTAAGCCCAAAATTCTTGTAGCTAAGCAAGACAGTTGTTGAGTTGCGCCCAATTTTATGACCTGTTTGCCACAGTTGTTAAGAGAATCACTGCAGTTGTTAAGTGAATCTGGCTTCCTCCACTGATTTTGCTTGTCGGAAGCTGGCTGAGAAGGTTCCAAAAGGCAGATCACATGACCCCAGGACACTACAATTGTCATAAATACATCCCAGTTGCCAAGCACCTGAACTTTGATCACATGACCACGGGGATCCTGCAATAGTGGGAAAAGTGGTCATAAGGCACTTTTTTCAGTGTCATTGGAACTTCAAACAGTCACTAAGTGAATGGTTGTAAGTCAAGGACTACCTCTACAGGCAGATAATGAAACTGTAATAGTTCTATTAATTAGGTGTACTTTATCATCCAGGTAGAACAGTGCCAAAGGGAATCATGCTATTATCCCTGCTTTTGGTCACTAAATGAATGATCATAAATGGAGGACTACCTGTATTTGCCTTGGAGAATATGTGCTCTCCCAATTTCTGACTCTTACATATACATGCAGACTTTAAAACCTCCACTATTTGCAAAAGAAAATCTCTCATCATCTTCAAAATCCCCCTTGGCCTTGCTTTCCCTTCTATCATCTTGGGACAGGCGAAGCATTCAAAGGAGGTCACAAAGTATGCTGGAACAAAGGACCTATCCTTAAAGTTAGAGGGACAGTGCTTTCCAGACGTCTTTCTCTATGTTTGAACGTGCAGAGCCACTTTACAGGTGCTTCTGAAATCCCAACACAGTGTTTCCTGTATACATACAGATGGAAAAAAATGGAGACTGGGATGCCATTGTATAGAGCAGGGGTCCCCAACCCCCAGTCCGTGGACCGGCACCAGGCCGCGGCATGCCAGAAACCAGGCCGCATAAACAACCAAAGCCCCATCCGCGGGATGCAGGTAGCACACAAAACCACGCCCCCTCCGATCCACGGAAAAACCTTTCTCCATAGAACCGGTCCCTGGTGCCCAAAAGGTTGGGGGCCTCTGGTATAGAGCAGTGGTGGCGAACCTATGGCACAGGTGCCAGAGGCGGCACTCGGAGCCCTCTCTGTGGGCACACGTACCGTTGCCCCAGCCTCGCCTCCCCCCGTGACCCCCTCCTCTCCAGCAGCCCCCCTGAAGGAGAATCGCCCGAGCGTGGCCTACGCGGAGCAGCACAGCCAAGGAAATGGCAGCCAGGCAGTGTAGACAAGACACTGCCCTCACACCCCATTGTGCACAGTTGATGCTGCAGGGCGCAGGCAGAGGGCGTGACCGCCATAGCGCTGGGCTGCCTGGGCGATCTGCGGCGGGCCCTGGAGGCGGTGACTGGCCCTGCGGGTAGGCGGGGCGGGGGATGGGGTGGAGCTGGGGCAGGGCAGGGAGTGGAGCGGGGGCGGGACCAGTTTTGGGGCACTCAATCTCTAAAAGGTTCGCCATCACTGGTATAGAGTCTTCCAACAAAGATGCTTTAGACCTTCAAGGAATGATTCTTTCTGATGCTGATGTGTTTTGTGCATCACACCTCCTGAATGCATTGCAAAGCCCTAAAATCCACTTTCACAGGCAAATGAATTTGTATCTCTAATTGTTACTCATCCTATTTTACCACTAAATCTATCTATCTATCTTGCTCCTCTATTTGGAAACATGCATTAAACGTTTGTTTTGCCTTTGCTTTTATTTGGCATTATCTCAAAGCCTATTTTTTCTATCAAGTCTTTAGGACCACCATGTATTTCCCAATATTCTACTAAATTAAGAACTATATCTGTCTCTCTATTTTCACCTGTTCCACCTGTTAGTCACCTCTTCTTCCTCTTCAGCTCACTTTTGCCTATGATAGTAAACATCTAGAGTACAAGGCATTCTTTCATACACGGGGTATCATCGTCCTATCATTCAGCATTCCTTATAATTCGTATTTCAAGTCTATTTTAGTTCCCATTCTTGAAATACCTTGGTTTTAACAGGTTTAAATTGGTTTTAAAAATACACATTATAACAGCATATCTTTTCCCCATAAAACATGTTTAATCTTTGGTTCAACTCATAGATATTATTGAAAGGACAATTTAAAAAAAACACCAACCCCTCCTCGCTGACCATCTACGTGTATAGCCCGAATGTGATCTGCCAGATCTGGACTGGAGTTGAAGCAAGAATGGCACTGGTCCCAGCAGCAGTTATAAGCAATACTTTTTGCAGATGAAGTAGTCACTCCCTGTCCATTCATCATGACTGGAGTTGAACGTCCACTGGAAATTGTGCTGTCTACATCCATTATGGTACTGCTTATGCTGCAAGAAGAGGGGAAAATAATATATTTTTTTCAATAGAGGGACAATTTTGCCAAACGCATGGTTAAATACATTTATATTTTGTCCTGCCAGTTTGTTAAAGCGTTCAAAGCCACCAGACTAAAAACCAGGAGAACATAAATTCTAGTCCTGCTTTAGGCATGACTTGAGCCAGTTGCTCCCTCTGAGCCCTAGGAAGAAGGAAGTGGCAAATCACTTCCCAAAAAAAGTTGCCAAGAAAATTACATGGATTTCCAATGCACCCCTCCCAAAAGAGGCACAGAACGTTAATATTGCTGATACACTGTACAAAGTAAATATTTATGAATCAATTATACTGATGTTATGTTTAAATGAAGCAGCAATTTTCTCCTGAGGCCTTTAACTGGTCTGGAAGATATTATTTAAAATCTTAGGTGCCAATGAAACTGAACAATTCCTAAAGTAAGTAGAAAAGATACTATTACGGTATTATGCTTCATTCATTCCTAATTCAATGTACTCTATAAAAGCAGTGTTTAATTTACCTTTAAAAATTTACACTTTTATCAATTCACCAAAAACAACCAATTTTTCTCAGTAGCCTTTTACAATCCATCAAAAGATTGCAGAAGTGCATGTAGGAAAACCTTACCAAGCTTCTAACACAAGCATTTTATAGCTGGCCTGGTCTAGCATCTTAATCAGTCTCACTCAGGTATTAAATGATATACATACCGCTTTGAAGACCTAAAGGCAGAATAAAAGTAACAAATAAAACAGAGGACCTTACAACTCAGTGTAGAAAAAAAAAGCCAATGAAGCTACACAACACTCTCCAGGCACATGTAAAGTTGAGATAGCAATACAGGTGCTTCTGAATTAAAATGCTTCCAGCATTAGGCACACATAGGGGAGCGACAAGACACTCAGCAATGTTGGGAGAGTGAGGTTTTCTCTATCTTGATTTTATATTATTAAAAGATATGCCAAGGATCAAGGTTGGAGCCTCATTCAAGCAAAACAAGGATCCCAAAATAAGAAACCCCAATGGACTTTCATTCTTTGATGGAATACATTGCCTTCGTCAACAGAAGTGTAGATATATACTGGTAGTCTTTGCTTACTGACAGTAATTGGGCCTGAGAAATCCACTGCTAAGCAACAGGGTTGTAAAGTGCAATGTCACATGACTGTGCCAAGTTATGGAGGCAGGCAGTCCCAGTTGCCATCATTAGCCAAGCCGAATCACACATGGTTAGTGTCCACACTCACACAGTCACCTTTCATGACTTCCTGCTGGCTTCCCCACTGATTTTGCTTGTTAGAAGCTGACAGTGAAGGTTGCAAATAGCAACCATGTAATGGTGCAATGATGTAATTGTGAGGTGGTTATCAAGCACATGAATCATTATCATGTATCCAGGAACAGGGACACTGATGGCCACTGCTTTATGGACCGGTTATAAGTCTCTCTCGTTGAGCTTGAATGTAGCTTTGAATGGTTGCTAAATGAGGACTACTTTTAGCGCAGAGGAAAATCAACCGACTGGGTAAATATGTTGTGCCCAATTCCCCTGTACTTGCTATCCAGAGCTGGTTATTTATTTATGAAGCCCCTATAATGGAATGTCTAGAGACTAGTTACTCAAACTTTGTGTAGACTTGTCACGGAGAGTGGAAGATACTACCAGTATTTCCCATCTAAGCTGCTTCAACTTCCATTGATGGTGATTTCTCTTATTGTCCAGCTCACCCATGTAAAGCAGAATTTGGAACCTTGTCAGTAGGTCCAAAAGTTGTGGTACTCAAACCGTGCCCCTGAAACCATGAGAATTCCATGGAAATCTCCCTGTGTTTAACATGAGAGGTTCTATTCATATAGCATGTTATGTAGTTTTGCAATATTAACTGTAACATTTTGTTCAAATAACATGCATTACACAAAACATTTTCATTAATGGATTCTACACTGATTTTTCATACAGAAAGGGATTTCTCAAGTATCTCAAATTTGAAGACTACTGGCCTAAAGCAACATATTCTACATCATCTTTTTCTGACCAATCCTTTCATCTATCACAGTTACTGTTGATTTTAAATTGGAGAACAATGGCTCTTACATACCGCTTCTCAGTGCTTTACAGCCCTCTCTAAGTGGTTTACAGAGTCAGCATATTGCCTCCAACAATCTGGTCTTTATTTTACCGACCTCAGAAGGATGGAAGGTTGAGTCAACCTTGAGCAGTGAGAATTGAACTGCTAGTAGTCGGCAGAATTAGCCTGCAATACTGCATTCTAACCACTGTGCCACCACCGCTTTAGATTGCACTCTTTGTCTTCTACTGCATTTAATGATGTTAAAGACAGTATTGTCTATTTAATATGCAATGCCCAATTTTAAATGCCTATATATATATATAGCAAGTTTATACATATATAAACTTGCTATTCTAATTCTGGGGGAAAATATCATGAATTCTTGAAATATGTACACCACCTTTTTAGTAAAACTAAGTGAAATACAAAGTTGCTGTATTAATAATAATTTTTAGGTGTCTCAGTTTTATGAGATTTACTGTCTTTTGTAAAAATCAATTTTCCTTTAACATCACTTAAGCCCTTCTTTTAGCTCAGGGGTGTCAAACTGCCGGCCCACCCCAGCTCCGTCAATGCAAAAAAAGTCACGATATGGCGCAACACGTCACATGACGAGTTTGACACCCGTGTTTTAGCTGAACCTTTATGATGTTCCAATGTTTCTTTCTGAAACTTCAAAGAACACTACAGAAATCACAATCAAGTTTAACCATGTCAAGGTTTGAGTTGCACTTGATTTCTTACGGCTTCATGGAAATATCTGTGTGGTGTTCTTGCAACTATTTAGAATATTTTGCCACTGCCTCCTTCTCACACACATATGAGTATGTGGGGTGGGGAGTTCCAGTCTAGGCTATGGCCCTGGTATATTTCCTGGAGTTCTCACATCAAAGTACTAACCAGGGCCCAATGCTGGTATTACTTGATGGGGCTTTCCAATTTACAATCTTACAAATTATTCTTGGAATTTGTGCAGCACTTCTGAAGAACATTAGCCTCAGCCAAAATTTAGGCAATCACTTAAAGCAGTAAGCAGAAGCTAGATTCTCATCACTCTGGCAAAAAGTCCTGGGAGACCTTGGTGTGACTGTCAAGGTTTTCTAATTCTTAGCAATGAGAAGATCGTACACACAATGATATGATGCTACTGAAAGGAAGGACTAACGAGGAGAAAAGCTACTGCAACGTCCTTTCATTTCTGGTGTTCTGAAAGAACTGCCAGTCTGCAAATTCTCAAAGGCATTTAATTTTCCTTTACACCAAGCTCTGAATTCTATACTCTAGAAGCTTTATTTTTTTCTGTATAGAAGTTTACACTCTCTATTAACAGCTGCAGTGAGAAACATTCAGCCATAAAATATTTTACTATAACTTAAGCTGATGTGGAAGCAATAATGAAGTAAATAGCATTTGTCAGATCAGAGGCTCAGAACGTAGACAGATTTAACAGATTTCCAAACACACTTTTCTTTGATTAGGACATCAGTTCTAAATACCATACTGAACACATCTGAGACACATGTGTTCAGTGCAGTAATAAATCAGTTGCAAAGAAAAACATCGATGTCTTTTCAGAAAAAAATACAGTAGTTTTGAGCTAAAATTGCCACTTCACTTCTAGTCCCAAAAAAGATCCTTAGATTTATGTCAAGTTAGCCTTCCTGTTATATATTTCCTATTATATTCCATGCCAATGCAAAATTTCCCACCATTTCAGAAGCAAGCTGTAGCAGAGGCAAAATGCAAATAGAGCTCACCATTAGGAAGGTTGGGTTACCTATTATTCTCCAATTTTAGTGTTTCTCAAAATAAACTCAGACTAAATTGTTTTCATCATTAAGAAAAGCATCTGAATGTGGTCACTCAGTTAACAATTATAAGCCACAATGCCATCCGTAGTTAATCTGGATACCTGTTATTTATTAGATTTCTAGACTGTTTATGTTTATTTTAATTTTTGTCTACTGCTGAGAGCATGTAACTCTCAGCAGTAAGCAAAAATTAAAATAAACATAAAATGGCCCCACAACACAACACAAAAATTAAAATCAGCAACCTAATCAAGGCAATATAACATTCCTATGTTCTCTCAAACTAGTTGGGAAGAACGAGTTTGGAGGAACTTGGCCAGGATTGTATGCCTATCAACTAATCCATCTGCTAATGAACATTCTTGCTTACCAGATTAATCTTTGTGAATGCACCTCCCTCCCCCAAAAGCTCTGGTAAGGGCTGAGATGTACAATTATGTCAAGCTCAGAGCAAATTTCTGCATTCCAACTTCAGAACAAAAGTTGACTGTCTGAGTGGCAGCGTTTCAAGTTTTCCAGTCAAAAAAAGCAAACCCGAAATGTGCCATTTTGCTCGTGGAACTGGTCTTTTCAAGTGTTCTCAACTTGAAAAAAAATGTGTATGTTTTCCAAGAGATTTGTGTTGAAGCTGGAAACCCTCCGAGCTACTTCATGCTTTGTTCCAACAGAAGGTAGCTATCTTTATTATCACACGTGTTGTTGTGAATTCAGAATGTATTCACCTACTTCTTTTTTAGCAAAGGATAAATCTTTATGTAAAAATACATTTAATCGATTCATATCAAGAAAGCTATGTTCGAACTTCATCCACTATTCAGTTTACAACAAATGGCTAAAAAGATGAAAAATTCTATAAGCACTACATAATTATTAATTGTATCTTCTCACCTTATAAAGTATCTTATAAGCTAGCATGAGTCTATTTCCATTTAAACATGCAAGTGCTGGTGTCCCCATGTCCACTGTCTTTCTTGATCCCCGTTTTCCTTTTTCTTAATACGTCTTTATCTAAAATTGGAAACTTCCAGGTAGAGTTTCCAACAGTTTTAGGTTTGTGTTTTTGTATTGTGCAGTGTTTGCTTTAGAAATAAGACTATTGCAACTATTTTATATTAAAAGATAACACAATAAATACACTCTGCTCCAGATGTTTTACTATTCTCCTAGGGAGTCACTTTCATCATTACTGCTCAAAGTCTCTTTTAGCAAATTTAATGACTAGTCCAAAAATCCACTTCAGTAAAAACTTCACATCAAGTTAAGCAGAATATACAGAAAATATTTTTGGCAGCTTTTATCATGCAATGGCTAAGACTGGTTAGACAACATAAAGAAGATTTAAACAATTTATAAATATGCCCTAAAGGGTTAGATCAGTGTTTCTCAACCTTGACAATTTTAAGGCATGTGGACTTCAACTCCCAGAATTCCTCAGCAATAAGTCTTAAAGTTGCCAGATTTGGAGACCCCCTGTTCTAAGGCAACCAACATTAGGAATCATAAAATAAGCTTGTCTTTTGGCAATGTAACTGGGTTTTCGTTGCTGCATGATAAACAGGTTTTTGATTTTGAAAAGTAAACATGAAATTATAAAAGATTTTTAGAGATCCCCCTCTTAACTCTTGCTCCGTTAATTCTAACATGGAAGCTAAAAAAATGATTTGTAAGCCACTAGGAAGCAATAAATCCGAGGTCTTTATTGGTATACATAATTCACCGTGCTGGGAGTTTCTCATAAGCTGTCAAAAAAGGAGCATGTCTGTTAACTTGTAAAAAAAAATCTTATAGAAAATCTATTTTCCAGAAATCTAGGACAAATGAAAAAGTTTCTTGGAATAATTTATATCCTGCCTTTAGTAATCAAGACTGCTAACATTTTTTTTTAAAAACCCCAAAATAATCAAATGCCACCCTGAAGAGGAAAAAAAATCGTATATCCCAGGTAATAAATGATCTTTGCATTTAAAAATGCAAAGGGCCTCTCTATCAAATCTCAGAATATAAATGGTAGACCTTAAGACACAAGCCATTTAGCTAATGCTAAATGACATTTTTAACTATAATGAGAAATATGCAAATATTTTGAAATGAGCGTTATGTTACTATAAGACAGATGCCCAAGAAAACTTTAGCTGCTGTAATTTATTAGATTTTTTAACCTGTAAAACCCATTAAACTCTTCAGTAATACACAAAAAGCATAAAATATCCATGGTCAAGTAAGAAAGATCTACAGTATGAACAATTTGAATAAAAAAGAATTAGTGTTCTGTAGTAATTTTTTTAAAAAATCACTATTGTTTCTTGTTTCTACAAGGCCAGGAATGTCAACGCAAGCCCAATTTGCAAGAGAAGGATGCTCCATGGGAGCTATGATAAGACACATCTCCTTCTGGCCCTAGTCTTCTTGACTTTACGAAAATGCTGTATCGCAAGTGATTATTTTTTTCTGGGATATTCATGTTGGATGATTAGTTCTAGATTAAAGAGGAAGTCTTGAAAGTACCTGGACACCAAGACATACAGTCATTTATAGCAGAGGTCCCCAAACCTTTGGGCAACAGGGACCGGTTCCATGGAGAGAGGTTTTTCCACAGACCGGAGGGTGCGTGGCTACATCCCGCGGATGGGGCTTTGCTTGTTTGTGTGGACCGGTTGCTGGCATGCTGCGGCCCGGTACTGGTCCGCGGACTGGGGGTTGGGGACCACTGCTTTATAGATCAAAAACAGGACTTTAACTATAACCAGAATTGTACCCAGCCGGCAACAAATGCAAGATCATGCCACATTTTGCCAGTTAACAATTGAGCCACTGTCTTTTGTACCAACTGAAGTTTCCAAGGGGTCCTTAGGGCAGCTTCATGTGGAATAGGCTGCAGTACAGGCAGTCCTCGACTTCCAAGCATTCATTTAGTGACCAGCTGAAGTTACTACTACAATACTGAAAAAAGTGACTTATGATGGTTTTTTCACATTTCCGGCCACTGCAGCACCCCCCAATTTGGGCATTTGGCAACAAGCGTGTATTTATGAAGATGCATTGTCCCAGGGCCGCACGATCACCATTTATACTTTCCTAGCTGGCTTCCAACAAGCCAAGTCAATGGGGAAAGCCGGATTTGTTTAATGATCACACGACTAACTTAGCAACTGCAACGATCCACTTGACATCTGTGACAAAAGAGGTTGAAAAATGGGGCAAAACTCATTGAACAACTGCCTTGGAATGGAATGCGGTCGTAAGTCAAGGACTGCCTGAAATCCAACAGGTGGTCATGAGAAAACCAATTTTCATTGTGAGATCCAAGAACATCTGAAGTTTCTGAAATTGTTTTAAATGCAGCCTTCTGTGGAATCTACTAAATAATTTTATTTTCAGCCTAGCAGTTGGAAGTAATACCAGAGTTGCAATTATACAATGTAATTGGAATTAGAACTCAGAAGTCATAAACGCTTTTTGTTGGGGGTGCTAACCCTTTCCCTCTAAAAGCAGCTAAAATCTGTATTAAAAGAGGCAAACTTCACCCAACCAAATGCAACTGCACCCTGACTGCAGCAAACTTCAATTTATTACTCTCTTGCCCTTAAACCAGGGGTAGGCAACCTTGGTTCTTTTATGACTCATGGACTTCAGGCTCAGGAATTCTGGGAGTTGAAGTCCACGAGTCATAAAAGAGCCAAAGTTGCCTACCCCTGCCTTAAACCAAGAATGCAGCATCTTCCCACAGAAACAAATATGTTATTTATGCATTTTTTTCACTAAGTTCCCAAAGCTTTAGAAAACTTCCCACTAGTTTACATACAAGGCAATAACTTGCCAAATAGAGCAGGCTACGAGCCAAGACATCAAACAGAAGCCTCTTGATGTCACTGCCTTAAGAAGCATCTCTTCAAAGGCTGATTTCCAAGGCACTTGAAATGACATTCAGAGCACACTACTGCAAACTCTTGAAACTTGCATGGTTCTCCAGGTTATAATCATGTGACTCCAGAATTTTTTTTTAAAACAAAATTAGGCACAGGTAGAATTTTATACTATTTTCTTCAGCCCAACAGACCAGGCAGAGCAATAGGAAATCTGTTATTTGTTTCATAGCTGGGGAGTAGGGTGTTTATAAAGAACATATGGAAAATGCTACTTGAAAATCCAGGCCTTGAATGAAAAACAGATGATGTTTCAAGGAGGCAATAAAGTGCCCAGTGAAGTACACATTTTCACAAAGAGCAAAAGAAATGGAGGAGGACTTTTTCTAGCTGAGCCCTGGAGCCCCATAAAAACTACAGTACTACTCAGCTGCATTAGGTCTACTCTTCAATGATTCTGCCAAGAGCTCACTGAATTCTCAATCATGCGCTTTAAACAACAATTACGCAATTTAGTTATCTGCAACACTGCAGACAAAACAACTTTCAGGAAAGCTAACACAATCCTTAACCACAACTATCCGGGCACATGCAGTTAAGCTCAATAAAATTGTAGGAATCTATCAAGCGGGTTTCAAGCTAGCTGAAATGAAATGTCAGAATTGATGTCATATGATTAACATAGTCTGGTATTGGGGACAGGGGGAAAATATTGGTTGCATTTGCCCAAAAACACTAAGTTACAACTAGCTAACTGAAATTTAGGTAGCTTACTGTGTGAATCTCACCAATGGGTTTTTATTAATTAGGCAGTTACCATAGACTGGCCTAGGGGTATTTTAAAGGGGTTTTAAATTAAATTTTTAGTAGAAGCGGCCAAATTTAAATAGTTATTTTTAATCTTTTTAAATTTTGTATTGTATCACTGTTTTAAACTGGCTGTAAGCCGCCCTGAGTCCTCCGGGAGAAGGGCGGGGTATAAATTTAATAAAATCTAAATAAAATCTAAAAATCTAAAACTGAATGAATCTCATATAAATGAAGTGTGAACCTAACAATCAATCACAGTATTAGTATTGTTGTTGTTGTTGTTGTTAATTGTGAAGTCGTATCCGATGCACCGCAACCCCATGGACAACGTTCCTCCAGGCCTTCCTGTCTTCTACCATCTTCTGGAGTCCATTTAAGCTCACGCCTACTGCTTCAGTGACTCCATCCATCTCTGTCGTCCCCTTCTTCTATTGCCCTCAATCTTTCCCAGCATTTGGCTCTTCTCCAGTGAGTCCTTCCTTCTCATTAGGTGGCCAAAGTACTTAAGTTTCAACTTCAGGATCTGGCCTTCTAAAGAGCAGTCAGAGTTGATCTCCTCTAGGACTGACCGGTTTGATCACCTTGCAGTCCAGGGGACTTGCAGGAGTCTTCTCCAGCACCATCGTTCAAAGGCCTCAATTCTTTGGCGCTCGGCCTTTCTTATGGTCCAGCTTTCACAGCCATACATTGCAACTGGGAAAACCATGGCCTTCACTATAATTATTAGTATAGGCTACCCCAAAATGCAACACTACCATAGATGAAAAAGTATAATTTATCATTACCTAAATAAATATTGGAAGGAGATCTTACTGCCTTCAATATTCTACTGTTAACCAAAAAGCTGCAATTCAATTAAAACTGCGTGAAGAAACCTTCAAAGCCAGCTCACAACTAAAGCATCATGTTGTATCCAACATGGGACTAATTTGTATGTGAAGCACTATTGCCTACAGTAGAACAATAAGAAATAAGTAGTAAGTTTATCAAGATGCAGAGTTGCTGCAATGGAATAAGGTCACTCTAAAGAGCCCTTGCATGTGCTGCCTGTTTGAGAACTTCCAGTAATTCAATTTAAAACTAAAGACTGCAAGCAAAAGTGAGGAAATATTCCAAAACCAGCATTAGGAATCTCATAGGTAGCTATAGAAAATGCTGCTGTTATTTTTGCCAAAAGAGTATATACACAGAAAAGAGAGTATTCCTGATTTTCTTATCTTGAATCTGTGTATAAATATTAAATATACATTCAATTTTGAATATGTTATGCTTAACTTTGCATTATGTAGATTATGTCAAGTCTCAGATAGGAACATGACCAAGGATGCCTAAATATTTTCTGTCTATCTGTATATCTTTTTTACTTAAGAATGAAACGTTAGGCAATAGGTTTGAAGGAATGAAGCTCTAATGTTTTAGAGAAGGCAAAACATTGGAATTCTTTTTACATTTTTAAAAAATATGTAAGTAATCAGACTACTGAAGTACACAGTATTTAGAGGCACAGAGCTTCCGACAGTTAGCACATCAAGGACCTTAGTGATACAACAGGTGTCCTCCACCTGATCCTGGATAATTTATAAGACTTCCAAGACAACATGGCTAATGGTAGTTTCTAGTCCAAATCTGGAAAACTCCAGTGGGGAAAGCTCCACAATCCTTCCCATACAATTTCCTTGTATGTTTTTGTTGAGTATGATACATAACTAAACTATTTAAATCTTCAGCAATGATTTTGGTAGAACATTCAATGTTTCAGAACAGAAGCATCACCCTATGTAATTCTTACAACTCAAAAGCTCAAAGCAATCATTCTATTCTTCCCCTATTCAGGAATTGTAAACCAATGCAACGACAACAGCCGTCTACATATTAAAGTAGCTGTGTGTTTGTTTTTTAAAAATACAACTAGGGCAGGGGTGTCAAACTGCCGGCCCGTGGGCCAGACACGTCACACAGAAGCTGCCCCCACCCCATTGCCAGCAATGGCAAAACTGTCACATGACGTCGCGAGTTTGACATGTCTGAACTAGGGGAATTGATTTTATCCTATATATATTTTGTTTTAATTTTTATTGTTGTGTAGGCATACTTCCTGAAGGTAACATCAAAAGAGCTTTTTTCCCATCTGTTCCTATGCATAAGCCTATATATCATAAAAGCATATGGCAAATATTTGTCACTCTTAACTTTTCTCTTACTGAAGATCGATGATTCATTAACATTTAAAAAGAAGCCATATAATGCTATCATTATCGCTAGTTTGCAAACAAGAATAGTCCAACGCTCCGTTCCAAATAGGAAATTCTACCCACAATCTTCTTCCACGCTCATTCTCTGGCACCTGGTATTTGGAAGCATGCTGGCTGACCCTGGAGATAATCACAATTGACAGCTATTATAACCAATGGCGTCCATCTGCCAACTTCTCCAAAATCTCTGCTGGTAGCCTGGAGAATTCTCTTGAGCAGTTTTTTGTTTTTTTTTAAGGGGGGAAGGGAGAGATTCTCTTGCATGATCAGAAATCCTTTTGTAGAAAACTGATTCCAGCCCTCTAAATCCTTCATGAATTGATTTAGTCCTTTACTAAAGTCATTATACCTCAAGGAAGTAAATTCTATATGTTCACCATAAGCAGAGAAAAGACATGTCTGATCCATCAAATTCAAGTGCTCATGTGTGATTAAACTGATCTAAACTCTGTGAAACGCTGTAAGTGTATAATAACGTTCAATCTTTTAACTTGACTTGTTTATAAAGATCGGATTAGCACAGACACTGGAATACATTTGCTTCACGTAAATAATCACGACCTTACAAGGCATTAAGATATATTTAAGACGTGTGTGATTTTTCTTGCTAAAACAACCTTGATCAAGTTTAAAAAAAAACTCTGAACAAACCATGCATCCGTGTCCATTATTGCAGAAAGCTGTGGCACTAATGCTCAACAGAGGCTCTAGTATCTCAGACATTACTTTAAGTGAATTGTATTGGCATATTTGAAATAATTCTGTTCACAATCTCAACTCCTGACCTTTTAAATTTTATTTTCCTTTACTTGAAAAAGTGCTGAAATTTCACTGAAAGGATCTACTCAGGTCAGTAAACACAGAAGATAATAGGATCAGGAGAATGACACTCCTGTTTACATGTAGCTAATGCCTTTTATAACTACCTAGTAGTTGGTGTGGGCAAAAAAAGCTGTCTCCTATTCTGGCTGCATCTTGTGAAAACTGAACTTGGGGTTCAAAAGTTAAACTGAAGCTAAATTTTGCGTGAAGAAAATTAAGACAAAAGCTCCTCAGTTCTGCCATTCTGATTTCCAAGTATTAATGAACAGATTAAAGTTTCTGCCCCATCTTGGTCACAAATCTAGGAAATGGGTTTTTTTTAAAAAGTAAATGACATTGGCAAGTCATAGTAGTCATTTCAGACTCAGTTCTGCATTTTTTTTTATCTGTTTGTATCTTATAAGAAAAATATGTAAGTCAAACCAAAAGTTCAAGGTGGTTCCTGAGACAAAGGGACATGGTAAGAACAATCATTTCAGAGAAAATGTCCTATTCAAAAGGCCCAAACTATTGTGGTAACTCTTTTACTATATTGCCATGTTGCTTTCTCCAACATTAATTCAAAGGCCATGTAAGATATAGAGAAATCATGAAAATTACTTTGGTATGAAATACCCCAGAGCTCTAGAGCAGGGGTCCTCAACCTTGGCAAATTTTAAGACTTGTGGACTTCAATTCCCAGAATTCCTCAGCCAGCCAGGGCTGGCTGAGGAATTCTGGGAGTTGAAGTCCACAAGTCTTAAAGTTGCTACGGTTGAGGACCCCTGCTCTAGACCCTAACTTAGTTATGCAATCAGATCAAATCCTGGAAGGAAACATCAGACCAAACAGCAACAAGAGCCATTCAGATCAAACTGCATCTTTTAAGTTTATACAACAAAAGCTTCATTTCCACTACAATTTTCTTCTATCCTGCCTAAAAGAATTAATGTTAAGGATTACAAATGAAGCTTTAGTTCTTAGCTTGTCATTAGTATCAAAACAAAAGAATGCCCATGATGCTCTGTCTAAATGCAATATGAAAATAAAAATTGTTAGATAAAAGCAAAGCAAAGAATAGGTCATAATCGTGTTTCCTTTAGTTATAAATGTTAAGCTTTATCTGTCTGTTGTGTCTAAAACACCTTTTAAGTAGGACATTACATGGACAGAAGCAGGTCAAGTTATCTTGGGACAATTTCCAAACATTATATAATTTAAACATTTACCCTGTGACTTTTTATCCAGGCTTCCCTACACTGGCATGACCAGATGCAGCGATCCTATAATTTTCAGAATTCATAGGAAAGTCTAGGAGATACAACTGATAAATGCAACATTGTAAAGGTTAGTTTGCTTTCTCTAGCACTTATAAAAGCACATTTAATCAAAAGCACATGAACTAAACCATTTTTCTCAGATCCATTGCCCATTCGGTACCTGCTTTGGATTAACGTTTACCTTAATTTTAATAGGTGAATCTATATAAATCCAGCATAACTGACTATCTTCCAAGAATGTAACATTATCATATTGGCAAACTGCTTTCAATATTAATGTAAACTGAAATGTAAAAGTAATAAAGACATTTAACTTGGCTGTTTTTTCTCATATAAAAGCAATTATTAAAATGATGGCAACAGAATGTAACAGACCTTCAAATCACTAGTTGCATCACTCATAGAATGTAATAATAGTGTCACTGACACCTGGTGCTTTAATTATCCTCTACAGAAAAGTTTTATTATGCCAGAATGAACATGTTCAAAACTAATCAGGAAGATTATTAATCAAAATCACTTGTTGAGATGGGCGCTATAGAAATCAAATACACAACCCTTTATTTCAAAATAAAATACAGTTCTATTATTAAGTCCATATCATATATATCACGAAAAATTCACAACACGGTTCCTTTAATCAAACTACCCTCTGATATGGAAAGTGAAAGCTTTCCGGTTTTCCAGGGGCTTTTATCTGGTCCACTAATAAACATAGACAGAAAAGTAGTCTCTGAAGTTGAAACCCTGCAGGAAGAGGTAGGAAGAGGCTGTCAATTTACAGTCCTTTTTCCAAACAATTTGAAGTTGCAAAAAAAATTAGAGCAAGGTTTTATACTGCCCACCATATATTTATACACTGCAGAAAAAATGCATTCCTGTATTAATTTATATGGGAAAGCAATTTATATGGGAAAGCATCTTTTAGGGAAAAATCTACCCTAAATAAATTTAAATATTAAGACATATGGCTTACTACTTTCTCAAAACTAAAGACAATTTAGGTACACTGTCCCTGAACTTTCCCAGAAACTACACATTCACCATGATTTTCTATGAGTTTACATGGCAAGACACAAAACCAGAAATAGCTCAGCAATTTTTAGGATGAATTACATCTACCTTTAAGCTGTATGTTTGATTGTAACCTGCATGTAATAATATGCAGCAGGACAATTTAAGTCGTAATTTTATATTTTGCATTGGTGTATTTCATGTTTCCCTTCTACTTTTTAGAAACCATAGCAGCAGCATCAAAACTTCAGTACTGGCTCACTTTTGCAATGTCTGTTGAAATCTAATTCCCACTGGATAATGTGCTATTGTTTTAGTGACTAAACAGAGAACAGGTTTAAGTTAAAATACCGTAGTAGTAGTAGTAGTATGAATCACCCAGATGACTTTTTTTTTCCATCTAATATTTACAGCAGTTCTACTTGGATACAAATACCATCAAAAACGAAGAACATATGTACTAAAAAGACTCCGAGGTTTTGTTTAAAAGGGGCTACTCCTGGGTAAAGCCCGCAAAACTAAAAGGCTCAACATAAAAACACAACCCCACAGCCTACCCTTTTGTTCAGAAACAAAACTGATTTTCATACATCGCACAGATGCACTTCTATTAGTGTACATCCAGCACTGACGAACACACACTTATGTTTAATGGGGATCTCGCAGGGAAAGGAGGGCAGCGTATGAATTACCTCATTCAACCATGATTGGGGGGGGGGGGAAGAGAGAGAAAGATTGTGACTTTAATCAAACTCCTTCAACTTGGATGGGTATATCCGAGTGTGAAGCGGAGGGCTGCGAAAAAGCAAAATGGGGGCGCGTGTTTATAAAGAGGGGGGGGTAATTTTTAGGGTTGCCAGGTGTCCACTATTGGAGTGGACAGTCCGCTTTTTTCACATGATGTTCACTATTTTTTTTTCACAAAATAGGGGACATTTTTTTTTTATTCAAAAGCTTTACGATGAAATGGTACGTAATCTAAAGCTGTACAGTCTACTTTTTTTTACTACTTAAACCCACCCACCCCGGCTTGTCCGCTATTTTTTGGAAGCAGACCTGGCAACCTTAGTGATTTTAAAAAGGGGGCTGCCTCTTGAGGGACGCCCGATGCCCCACATGGGGATTGTATACAGGTCCCCAAAAGCGGGGGAAAGGGGGGAACCCCCCAACCCCGCAGGGAGCCGGGGGGGCCGTGGCTGGCAGGCTACCGACCTGTCCTCGGAGTCCATGCGGCTCAGCGGCTCCCCGTCCGAGGAGATTTCCAGGCTGCCCCTGCGGCCGCCCGACGTGGCACTGCAGGAGCTGCTGCCGCCCCCGCCGCCGCTCCCCGTGCCGTAGCCCTCGTCGGCCCCCGCCGACACCACGACGCCGCCGCCGCCCGCGTCCCCCTCGGACGCCGCCGCCGCCGCCAACGCCGCTTGTGGTGCTGCTGCCGCTGCCGCCGCTTCACTGGAGTCCCCCCCGCCGCCGCCGCCGCCGGAGCCGTCAGGCCCTCCGCCCGCGCCCACGTCGGCCCCGCCCGAGCCGCCCTTGACGTCGGCCTCGCTGCCGCCGGGGCTGAGCGAGCGGGCGTCGTCGGTGCAGCAGCCGCTGGAGGAGCCGGAGCTGCTGCCGGCCTCGGCCTCTTCTTCCTCCTCGTCGTCGTCCTCCTCCTCCTCGTCCTCCTCGGCGTCTTCGTCCTCCTCGTCCTCGTCGTCTTCCTCCTCGTCGTCGCCGTCCTCCTCCTCTTCGTCGTCGCCGTCTCCGGCCTGGCTGGCGCTCTCCGGGCTGGGCTCCGACATGCTTTCCGCCCCTTCGCCGTTCAGCGCCGGTGGGGGCGGCTCGGCCTCAACTCCCGCCGCAGAGGTGGAGGAGGAAGAGGAGGAGGGGGAGGAGGAGGAGGAGGCGGCTTCGCTCTCGGCCGCCTCTTCGGTAGCGCCTCCGCCTGAGGGCGAGGAGGAGGAGGAGGAAGAGGAGGAGGAAGGCGGAAGCGGCGGCGGCGGCGCGACCGCGGGCGGCTCCGCCATGTCGCTCAGCTCGGCCGCCATGACGTCTGGGAGTCGCCGCGCCGCTCCTGCCCTGGGAGACTCAGTCCAGTGCGCGCACGTGTACGTGCGGGCGGGGAGGAGGAGCCTGGGCCGACGAGGGGGCGTGGCTTTCTCTGCGGTTGCGGTTGCAGCTGTGTGTGTGGTATGGCGTCCGCCTGCAGACAAAAGGGTTAGATTTAGAAGGACTCGCGGATCAAAGGAAGGGAGCGCATGCGTGCATGTATGCTGCCGGCCTGGCCGCCCTAAAACCGGTGCTTCTCAGTCTCGGAAACTCAACCGATATGGACTTCAATTCCCAGAATCCCTTAGCCAGACATTGGGAGTTGAGGTCCACGCCTTTTAAAGTGGACCCGATTGATTAAACACAACCAATCAGTCTTCAAATAAGGAAAAAATGATTGCTCTCTTCAAGTGATTATTACAAAGCAGAAACTCTCATGGTTTGGATATGTGATACAAGGAGTTGATAGACTAGACCAGGGGTAGGCAACCTTGGCTCTTTTATGACTCGTGGACTACAACTCCCAGAATTCCTGAGCCAGCTTGGCTGGCTCAGGAATTCTGGGAGTTGAAGTCCACGAGTCATAAAAGAGCCAAGGTTGCCTACCCCTGGACTAGACCAAATGACTATGTTTGAAGGAGCAGAAGATGATGGATAATTTGATGGATGAGATCAGGGTAGTTATAGGAGGTAAGTAGAGTAACTATAGGAGTAAATTATGGAAGGGAAGACCTGCAATTTATTATTATAATAGAGCAAGATGAGAAATATTTGACAGTGAAATCTAGCTTCCAAAAACATATTTGGGTATCCCAGAAGTTCAAATTAGTATGAAGCATATGAGGAGATGTGAAGAAGCAAGGCCAAAGGGGGAGAAAAAAATCGAACACAGGGTTGTACATTTGTTGGTTTATAATTTAGTTTTCTAAAGCTTCCCAACTCAACAAAGTCTAGGCAACTTACAAATTGCCTAGTACAATCTTCTGAACATGGGTAGCCCCATCTTTCTCAAATAATATTTATAGCCCTATATAGGTAGTCCTCAACTTACAGCCATTCATTTAGTGACCCTTGGAAATTACAGAGGCACTGAAAAAAGGGACTTATGGCTGGCTTTCACACCTACAACCATTGTAGTGTTAGAGTATGCTGCAACACCTAGGACAGGGGTAGGCAACCTTGGTTCTTTTATGACTTGTGGACTTCAACTCCCAGAATTCCTGAGCCAGCCATGCTGAGGGGAAAGGGAGAGGTTTCCATGCTTAGCCATGCTGGCTCAGGAATTCTGGGAGCTGAAGTCCACGAGCCATAAAAGAGCCAAGGTTGCCTACCCCTGGTCTAGTGGTTAAGGCACCATGCTAGAAAGCAGGAGAGCTTGACCATGAAAGCCTTAACCATGAAAGCCAGCTAGGTGACTGGGCCAATCCCTCTCTTTCTCAGCCAAACCCACCTCACAGGATTGTTGTTGTGAGGAAAATAGGAGGAAAAAGGTGTGTTGGATACTGTATGTTTGCCACCTTGAGTTATTTGTAAAAATAATAAAGATAAGATACGAAAGAAAGAAAAGGAAAGAAAGAGAAAGAAAGAAGAAGAAAGAAAGAAGAAAGGAAGAAAGAAAGAAAGAAAAAGAAAGAAAGAAAGAAAAAGAAAAAGAAAGAAAGAAAGAAAGAGAAAGAAAGAAAGAAAGAAAAAGAAAAAGAAAGAAAGAAAGAAAGAAAGAAAGAAAGAAAGAAAGAAAGAGAAAGAAAGAAAATTGGGCCTGCATTTCTTCCTGGGTCAACAGTGCTCTGCAGTTCCCAGACATGGTCAGCAAGTACCCCAAGTCCTCTGTGTTGGAGTTAATGTGGGATCTGTGACAGAACTCTTTCGTCAGCTCCTGAAGCCCCTGGCTGAAGTTAGCGTCCCACCACACACACACACAAACACACAAACACACACACACACACACACACACACACACTCCTTTCTATTGTGCCTTTTCCCAAAGCTTTTGCAAAGTGCCCCTTCTAGGACCCCATCTGCATTCCTATGGCATCAAGGCATGCCAGCTTTCATTTCTCAAACTCTGGGGGACAATCGTAAACCGCAGGAGAACAAAAGCTGGAGGGGGAGGGGGCAAACTGCTGGAAAGCAGCAGCTGCCTAGCTTTAAAAAAAAACAAAACTCAAAGCTTAGGGCCCCTTCGCGTTCTCTGCTCTCCCCCCCCCCCCAACCTCCAGAGTTTTTCCAGCCTTTGCTTCAAACTCTCTAATCCACTTGGTGCACAAACTGGAAATGAGCTGAGGTTGAATTACTTTTGGGTGAGAGCAACCAGCACTAATTTAAACAAGTCTCTCTCTCCCCAAACACACACACACACACACACACACACACACATTCTCTCCCCCCCCTCCGGTTTTCCAGAGCCAAATCTAGAACTTTCTGGAGAGATGATTTAGAAAACCAAATTTTTTCAGCCTGGAATGTTCTTTCCCTCCCAATATGTCTACACGGAGCAAATTCATTTAGTTTGGTGAGAAAGGGTTAGGGTTTGGAGGTTAGGGTCTTGGTAAGAACAAAGCTGGCAAATAAAACAGTCTGGGGGTATCATCTCTGTTTCTCATCTGCCAGAAGGAACAAATGTTCCTTTTGCCATGGGGCTCTGTTTTGAACTAAGGATTTGTCCCCAACAGACAAAAATGAAATCTTATTCCGGTTCATAGCCCAGTCCTGTACAAAATTCTGACCTATGTTTTTGTGTGTGTCTCTCTCAATATTTTTGTCAGAGTCTTCTAAACTTTGTGGGGAACAAGGTCTCCAGGTGAATTAAGTGAAGCCCCACATATATTAAATGTCCTTTCCGTTCTATAAATCTTTCCCAGGTGAGTCAGGAAATGAACTAGTTTGCACAATTACCCCACAACTGTAGTCTTTAGTGTTCTCTTAGTGCACTGATGTTACTAATAAGGTGATCAATCGTCCTCCTTTAGGGAGGACAGTCCTTCTTTTGTAAGTTCTGTCCTCTCTCAAAAAGTGTCCTCCTACGTGTCCTCCTTTTCGATATTTGAAGACTAATCTGTAAATCTCCGTATTCGATCGATGCCGATCTGATCTGTTGCGTGTGATGTGACGTATTTGTGTTTGACAAGACGATTCGTCAAGGCTCGGTACAATGTGGCGAGACGCGATTATGAGACGCATAATTGTTTTGAGTGCGCCAGGCACAAGAGTGTGCCGCACACAAGTGGCTTTGTTTACTTCTTACCGAAACACAACACGGCACACACACAGGCATTAGACTCACTTTTTTTCTTCAATTTATTTGTGTCCTCCTCCTCATTGTAAAAAAGTTGGTCAACTTATTACTAATGAAACATTAGTTATGTCATGAAACATCTGCCACCAAACAACTAAGCTCAGAGAGCACCAAGGACCTTACAGTTCAACCCTGAGTTACATATATTCTCTTCTATCGTAAGCCACAAGTTTTTAAATCTTGGTTTGTTAACCAAGTCAATGTACCCTTGACTGTATTGCATCAAGTCAAAAAACATTTCAATGAGTGACATAGCAGCATGCTGAACTGATATTGATTTCAGAATCAATCTAAATCTAGGTTCCAATCAAAATCTTAAGTTTGGAGAAGGAATATTAGTGCAAAACAACTATTTTACTCCTGTTTTACTTCTTTGGAATTGCTTATTTATTGGCTTCTCTTTTTTCACATAGTACTATCTGCCTTGTTAAGGTTCCTTATATGGTTCCTATTCTCTTATAAAGTTCCTTATGAATTCAGGTGTTTGCAGAGCAGGTGTAAATGTAACTGTTAGTGTCACAGGGCTACATGGAGTAAATTTATTTTCCAGAGAATTTTTGTTTTCTCCTTTTTCTTATCCAACACTCAGTCATTAATTGAGTGTTACCAAATTCTATGCAACATCAGGTCAGACATGATATCACATGCCCTTACAAAAGTATTGGAAGTTTTTAGATGTCTTTCTGTGATAGTATGCTATGTTTTCTCTAGTTTTTGTTTGCCCCATGTTAGAGGTTGCTGGCATTAAAGAGCAACTACAGACAAGTAATGAGAAGGAAGGACTCACTGGAGAAGGGCCTGATGCTGGGAAAGATTGAAGGCAATAGAAGAAGGGGACGACAGAGAATGAGGTGGCTGGATGGAGTCACTGAAGCAATAGGCGTGAACTTCAATGGACTCCAGAAGATGGTAGAGGACAGGAAGGCCTGGAGGAACGTTGTCCATGAGGTCACGATGGGCCAGACACGACTTCGCAACTAACAACAACAACAGACAAGTAAATAAAATGCTACTTTACTTTAACTTCTGGACTTGGAAAAAGTGTGGTGCAGGCATCTCATGATCGAAACAAGGGAAATGAAGCTTTTTTAAAAAACTAAAAATGTTACAATCGAACAGGACAAAGACATAGGAAAATCAAATCATTATCCCACTGGATTCATTCAGCAAGTGCATCTCTTTGGCTGAGTTACTCAATATCCTAGTCTAGAGTAAAGTGGACTTTATTACTTGGTGTGAATTCAGCCATAGGGGAGTACAGGGGAAATCCTTGCACTGTCCTGGACTTCAAATTTTGATGTCAAGCTCTTGGCAAACAATTTTAATATAAACCAAGATTTTTTCAGAGTTTTCTTTTGACAAGATTTATTGAAAGGGAGAGGTTACAGAAATCCCAGTAGTTTGACCTTGGTGACTGAGGAAGGATTCAAGCCACAGATGTTGGAAGAGAAGACAGCATCCATAATGATAACTCCAACCCTTTTTATGTGTCCCCCTTGTAGATGACCTCATTTAAATCACTCTCCCCAATCTTAGGTAAACTAAATATAATCCTGTTCTCGTAGCTAAACCTTTAAATTAAAGAAAAAAATGCTTGGCGTCAGGCTGACAGAACTAAATATTTGAGAAACCTTTGTTATCACTTGACAAGCACCTTGCTTAGCAACAGAAATTCTGGTCCCGATTGTGATCATAAGTTGAGGACTACTTGCACAGCCAATATACTCTACAGCTGCATTATCCAGATCAGTTTTGGGATTCAAATATGTGAACAACCGGTTCTCTGTGTGGATGCCGCTTCTGGAAATCCATTCTGGGCCTGGGCAACAAAAAATTAGCTACCATTTTTGCCGAAGTGGTGCGAACCGGCTGAATCCCACCGCTGCTCCAGATGCTTTTGGATTATTAAAACAATAAAACCCCCAGCTACTACTAGTAAGCAGCTGAATGGGATAAATCAAAGGAGCTGAAAAGTTAAACAAGTGAGCTCTTTTATGTCATACTGCAGATGTTAATAATCTAATACTGATACGCTGATCTGTCAAAACTTTCAAATGAAAAAGGTAAATTTCTTATAATTTTATCCTGGGTAGATAACTGTTCCAACTTTCTCGCTAAGGAATTGAAGCTACAGAAAGCAGGGAGAGAGATAATCAACAGGTTACATTTTTTTGAGCAGCTGTCATAATGGCCGGGACTTTAGCTATCGTGATGCCAAGTTGACCTGGATATAAGATGGATTGATGAAGTCCAACTTCATGCCAAAAAGACTTCGAGCTAATTTCTACTTTGCAATGCTGGTTTGGGGGAAAAAAAACCCATGGAGAATGCTTGCTATGAATGCACTACCTTGAGTTCCTGAAGGAAAGGCCAGATATAAATACATCCAATAAATAACTAACTAATGGATTCCTCCTCCCCCTTTTAAGAACTATTGAACTAAACTCATACTGGTCATCAAAATTTGGTGGCAAACACGAAGTTGAGTCTGCGTTATCAGATGGCCAAATGATGATTAAATCCGAGAATGATTTTCCGCTTATTAATCAGAACATACAATGCAGCCTTGTGTGTCCTGTAAATGAAGCGGCACCATTGTGAACCTGAATAATCCCTGGGTGCATAATGAGTGAAAGTAATTTTTTTCCCCATCTCTAAATGGGGCTGGCTTGCGTGAGGGATATGAAAGGAAGGCGCTTGGCAACCCTTTCAGAACAATGGCCCCAGATGGAAGGAGATGTAATTGGTTTTGAACAGCATGAACATCTGTACAGTGTGTGTCCTATCCCAATGGGCCCCTCTTGGCAGGGGGTGATCCCTTTCTCCTTGTGTGTACAGCAATCAGCCACGTCATGTAAGAACAGCCAGACACTTTGGTTTCATCAGTCATCTAGTTTTAAGCACTTGCTTTCCAAAGTCTGAGTTCAACCATCATAAATGCATTCAGGAAAGACACTGGTTTTGACAAGGCAAAAGGCCCAGTGAATAAAGCCCACTCTGGAGTGAATTAGCTGGATTTCAAGAGGCACCAAAAGCTTTGTCAAAACTGTGTCTTGCTTTACGAACCTAGCCAAGTTTCTGGTTCAGTATTCCATTCTTTTTTTCAACGTAGGTTTCCTTCACACATTCAGAGGCATCATATTTTCATAGCCTCTCTCATATTGGATCCTCATACCCTGAACTCGTGTCCCCTGATCTTGCTGAGCCTATAATTTTTAATTTGGATATTAAAATGGTTTTCCTATTTGGTAATGAATTGTGTATGTGTGTGTGTGTGTGTGTGTGTGTGTGGTGGCCTAGGAGTTAAGAAGCTGGGAATGTGGACAGGAAGGTTGGCAGTTTGAGACCCAAGCACCGCGTGATGGGGTGAGCTCCCTCCAACCTAGCAGATCGAAAGCATGCAAATGCAAGTAGATAAATAGGTACCACTTTGGTGGGAAGGTTGCAGCTCGATGTAGTCATGCCAGCCACATGACCATGGAAGCATCTTTGGACAGCACTGGCTCCCTTGTCTAGGAAACAGATGAACACCACCCTCTAGAGCTGGGCATGACTTTACCTTTAAGGAATTATAACCTGTTTTCTATTTGGAGAAGATAGAAGAGTAAAGAGGCTAATGGTGAAAATGGAAAATCTTCAAGACTTTCCTTTTGTTTTTTCAACTACAATTTTATTCCATGACCTTGAACAAGTCATGACTTTTAGAGTCACCCAGCCTTGCTGTAATGCAGGGGTCTTCAAACTTGACCCTTTTATGGCTTGTGGACTTCAGCTCCCAGAATTCCTCAGCCAGCAATGCTGGCTGAGGAATTCTGGGAGTTGAAGTCCATAAGTCATTAAAGGGCAAAGTTTGAAGACCCTTGAGCTAGATAGAACCAGCCTCTTTTGACCATCACTCAGATTCCTAGAGACCATCACTCAGATTCCTTTCAGCTCTGAAAGCAACATGGGTAAGGGAGGGGAGGAAAATGGGGAGTAGTAGTACAAGTTAACTCCCAGCGAGAAGCAAAGGGTGTGGCATTTTCATCTTCCTCATTGGTTTTCCAAAAGCCTTGCTGTAATGCAGGGGTCTTCAAACTTGGCTCTTTTATGACTTGTGGACTTCAACTCCCAGAATTCCTCAGCCAGCCTCCATTTGGCTTGTTAGATTTAAGACAGGGGTCTTCAAACTTGGCCCTTTTATGGCTTGTGGACTTCAACTCCCAGAATTCCTCAGCCAGCCTCCATTTTGTTTGTTAGATTTAAGACAGGGGTCTTCAAACTTGGCCCTTTTATGACTTGTGGACTTCAACTCCCAGAACTCCTCAGCCAGCGTGCCTAATAATGGAACAGTATTGTTCTACCTTTTAAAAAATAAAAATAAAAATATCCCAACTTTTTCCATATAGAACTCAAGGCAGCATACTTAACACTCCTTTCTTCTCCTATTTTCCCCACAACAATAATCCTGGGAGATCAGCTGAGCTGAGAGTGACTGGCTCAAAGTCACCCAGCCATTTTTTCAAGGCAGCACTAGAATTCAGTCTCCTGGCTTCTAGGTCAGCATCTTACTCATTACACCAAAAGTTGATTGGCAGGATTGCTTGAAGGCACGTAGGTGAAGCTTACATAATAAGCAGCTAAGCATCTTCCAGTTGTAGAACAATCTTACGAAGTTGTTTACTGTTCCATATTTCATTAAACAGCATACCAGTTTGATTATGTAGGCCTTGCAACATTTTTGCTTACATGGAGGACAGGGCAATTGTGGTGGCTAATTGCAATTTATTTGTTAAGATTTATAACCCAAACCTAGGACCTTTTCATTTAACCCCCACAAAAGCAGTCCAAAAGAGCGACTTCTTTATCAGTCCCCCCCCCCCGATGTTTTCAAATGAAATTCTCAACAATCCTCACCGGTAGAACCAGTGGTTGGAATTAAGAGCTGATTCCAACTCTGGATAGGATCTCTGTTGCTCTAAATGTTAGCCCAGCGGTCTTCAAACTTGGCAATTTTTAAGACTTGTGGACTTCAACTCCCAGAATTCCTAAGCTAGCCCTGGCTAGCTGAGGAATTCTGGGAGTTGAAGTCCACAAGTCTTAAAGTTGCCAAGTTTGAAGAGCCCTGTGTTAGCCACATGCATTTGCTCCTCCTTCTGAATTCCTCAGAGAATCTTTCTTCGCTTGCAAAGGCCCATTTTTACAATGCTTTATGAACTGCTTCTTATCCTTATGTAGTTCCTTTGTCAACCAGAACCTTATTATCCATATCATATGCAAATGCTGTAAACACAGGGAGTGACTGACCTAAAATCACATTACAGATTTTATAGTTGAGGGGTGGATTAAACCAAGATGTCCCTGATCCTGTTTGCCGTCTTAACTCTCATACTATGCTCTCTCCTCTAAGGTGGGATTAAATGAAATTATACTTGACTTTGGCCTCGTCCATCAGGACTCTTATTTTCTTAATTAATTGCACAATACACAAGATATTGAGATCAAGAAAAGAAGCAGGGATTCCTACCTAAAGTGAATCAGGTGAATGACACAATGGAAAACAATTTCTGAACCCAGCTAGGAATTTCTTAATTTGAATATCATAGATGGTCAGCTGTTCAGATCATACAAATGCTTGAAAAGCCTCACAGTTTTCTTACCCACGTATGAATAGTAAGGGATGAATGGCTGCTCCTTTAAAAACAGTTTGAAATTTAATATTTATGACTCTTTTATAGTTTCCTTATTTTTCCTTGGGATTAATTATTCTTTTGCCTTGAAATCCTTCAATCATATTCAATTGCTTAATTTAAATATTTCTGTTTCAGAAATATTTATCTCTCAAGAAATGAGAGGAACCAAGCACTACATCTCTGTCCTCATTAAAGAGATAATTTAACAGATTAACGAATAAAAGTTCTAATAAAAATGAAATAAAATAACACAACCATGTGATCAGAATTTGGAGGGGGGGGGTCTTTAGGATTTCATCCTGCTTGTGGATATTGGAATAGACCCTTTCAGGAACATCCTTTGCACCCCTTCTTGTTCTTATATTTTTATCCTATTTTGATTTTAATTTTGCTACTCGGATTGTGTATTTTTTAATTCTGTAGTTGTTGTTTTTTTGTTGTTGTTTTTTTTGTAAACTGGCCAGGAATAATGAGATTATGGCCGGATTAAAACAAAAGGAGTCAACCAATAATTCCGATTAAGATTCTCACTGCTAGATGCATAACATCCACACCACAGTTTAAGAACATCAACATTTATTTATAACATGATATAAAAGAAATGAAATATGAACATTTGCCTTTGAACAATAATAAGGGGTTTCTTATACTTACATTAGTTGTGCTCATTGTATAATATATACACAATGAACATAATTACATTTGTACACAGACTTAACTGGAAATTGAATATACCTGCTTCTTGATATATATACACCCTATTTCAACAGAGGAAGAAGAGCCCAGTCCATCCAGTTCCATTTCTTTTTGTAAAAAAAGGCAAAAAAAAAAAAGGAGTAAATACTAGCGTTCGTGAGAGTATGCGGATAGCAGAATGGCAGTAACTGACTTTGCAATCTGACTGGGATGTACTTACAGAACAACAACAACAAAAAAAGGACACATCTTAACTATGCAATGATTTTTTTTCCAAAAAAAATGGCACATTTTAAATAGAGGGTGGTGGCATTGATTAATCAAAAAGTGAAAATGAGACATGATCAGCTTTGGGAAGAAACCATGTTTCAGGTTTGACAGCAAAAGAAACCAGTAAGGGGAGGCCCCAAAGGAAGCCAATGTAACCGAATCCTTCCAAATTCAAACCCTTTCAGGAGGGGACAGTTCTGATTGTAGGCCACACAGAGGAGGAAGAGGAAGAGGAAAACTCTCGGTTGTGTGGATGGAATGAATACAGAGCAGCGATAGCAGGAAGCTGGTGACGGCAGGAAGAACTCTTGAGTTGGTTGACGGGGTACGGTGGGGATATTTAAAGCTCTCTTGGAATAAATGTTTTCCACAATGTGATAAAATGATGCTCTATGGACAAAAGCATCGGAACTATGAATTTCATAGATTTCATAAAAGTGACTGTACAGCATCCTTGTCTTTCCACGGGCGTGTTTGGGAAGTCAGCCGTGGATGGTCTCAGCAGAAGCCAACAGGGCTGAAAAAGAAAGAAGTTTCTGTTGACAACTAAGAATCAAGGGGAAGAGGAACAGCAATTTTATTTTTTGGAAATAGGGCAGGTCAGAATGAAACATCTTTAAAATCTCTGATTACCCAGACAGATCAGGGAAAGGAGAGGGGTTTTTCCATACTTAGTCAAGGCAAAAACAGGCTGAGGGAAGAAGCATCTCCTTTGACAAATACTGTTATAATCAAATGTTGACAAACAGTCCTGAATATTACCAAATTATGAGGGCAAATTAGGTGTCACTTAAAGAGAACTGAACTCACTTGGAAGAAAACTATTTCCAGAAAGCCTAGGCCAGGGGTAGGCAACCTTGGCTCTTTTATGACTCGTGGACTTCAACTCCCAGAATTCCTGAGCCAGCCATGCTGAGGGGAAAGGGAGAGGTTTCTAAGCTGAGCCATGCTGGCTCAGGAATTCTGGGAGTTGAAGTCCATGAGTCATAAAAGAGCCAAGGTTGCCTACCCCTGGCCTAGATGGAAGAAACCCCTATAGGTGATCCTCAACTTATAACCATTTGTAGCGCAACTGTACATAATGGCACTGAAAAAAAGTGTCTTACGACCAGTCCTCGCACTTATGACCTCGCAACCATTGGAGCATCCCTGCAGTCACGTGATCAAAATTCAGGTGCTTGGCAACTGGCATGTGCTTTAAGACTGTTGCACTATCCTGGGGTCACGTGATCACCATCTGCAACCTTCCCAGCCAGCTTCCAATAAGCAAAGTCAATGGGCGGAAGTTGGATTCACTTAACCACCACTCAAGATTCACTTAACAATTGTGATAAAAAAGGTTATAAAGTTGGGTACGATTCACTTAACAATCTGCCTTGCTTAGGAAGAAAAATTCTGCTTCCAATTATGGTCATAAGTTGAGAACTACCTGTTTGGCAGCCTTTCTGGGCACGAGCAGATATGGGGACCAGTTCCCAGAATTTTCAACCCTGAAGTTCACCGGCCCAGAAGCTGCCCAGGTTGGCTATGACTTAATTGTCCTTTTCCACTGAAGTGGGGTTGTTTCAGGAATGCAATAGTGAATCTGGTAATGCAGAACAGGTTTTCCACGGCTTTGTGTCAGACAGTTCAGAAGTGCTTCTCACTGAGCTACTAAACTTTGGCTTACTGTTACCGACTGGAGCTTAGGGCTTTCCTTGGTTGTTCTTTAATCTATGATCCTTTACCTCAAGACGACAAAATTAAAAACAACACCAACAACGCAAAACTGTGCCGAAAATATGAGGTAAGTGGTAGAGTCCTCTCACTGTAGTCAATTGGATAAGTCTGTGGCATCTCCAATTAAAGCAGGGTTCTTCAAACTTGGCCCTTTTATGACTTGTGGACTTCAACTCCCAGAATTCCTCAGCCAGGCAGTGAAGAACCCTGAATTAAAGGAACCAATAGCAGACAACGACAAAGAACCCTGGGGAGACTTCTTGTAGTATATGAATCTGGGAAACGATTTAACGGAACCATTTTAGATTTCTTTGCCATGCCGACAAAATGCCCTGCGCCCATCTGACCTCCTTAGGTGGGACTAAGGGCAACTGGAGTACACGCAGTCCCCTGGATATGTTTTTGACAAGTCTATGGATAGGAAACCCAACCTGCTGCTGCGGAGTTTCCCTTTGAAGTCTGTGCCGGCATCTCGAACGAAGGAGAAGAAACTGTATCCTCCTGTTGCTCTTGAATTCCACTTTTTTCACTCTCTTCTGAGCTGCTTTCAAGCTTGTGGTTGATGACGGGGGCCTCCTTGTTGGGGCTGCTGGAGCGGGGCGGGGGGGGGGAAGAACTAAAGGTTTAGAATTTCCTCTAACCTTTAATTAGGTTAACCGATACTATATACCATTTCAATAAAGTCTGCAACACAAAATGGGGACTGTGAAGTGCACCGGCTTATGCTTTACAGGACTGAGGGGCGGGGAGGGACCCAAACGAAGAACTCCGCCTTGGCTTTGAACTCTGCCTTTTTACAGGAGAAAGGTTTCAGGGGTTCAAAGAAATTGGCGCGGCTCGTCTCCCACTCCTGTCTCCTGAGTATAATCCAAACAGAAGGAAAGGGGAAATAATTTATGTTGAGGAAACACTAGATCCTGGTTGCTGGTTGGATGGGATCCCATGAGGAAATACCTCCTCTATAGGCCAGACTGAGAAGTTCAAAAATGTCCCTGAAAAAGGCAGTTCCTAAACCAGGCCATCCTGATGTCAAGAAAGCCATGAACTTGGTCAAGATGCTCCACCCCTCCAAGCCGCCAAATAGGCCAGGGGTGGGGAACCTTGGCTCTTTTATGACTTGTGGACTTCAACTCCCAGAATTCCTGAGCCAGCCATGTTGAGGGGAAAAGGGAGAGATTTCCAAGCTGAGTCATGCTGGTTCAGGAATTCTGGGAGTTGAAGTCCACAAGTCATAAAAGAGCCAAGGTTCCTCACCCCTGAAATAGGCTAAAGACCCCAACAGAGCAACAATCAAAACAAACAAACAAACAAAACACAAGCAGGACATCATCCAAATCATGACATCGATCACAAGTGTCCCTCTGCAAAAGAGTAAGCAGCCACCAAGAAAAAGGAACTAAAGTTGCCAAAATGGTAAGAAACTTCGTGGACTTTTTTTTTTTTTTAAAGATGTTCTGCAACTTTAATATGACCAATGAGGGAGGATTTGTGGACAGATTAACCTGATTTTTACAGGAGGGAATTTTAACGCAGGGCAGATGGTGAGGGGGCACGTTCATATGGGAGAGCAAATCCTCTCCAAGATTTTCTTATCTGGTCAGCTTCTCTCTTCCATTCAGCACTACATAGCACAAAAACCATTTCGAAACATTTTCGGATTAGAAAATCTACATTTCCCCCTCTCCTCCCTTGGCATGTGGTCCAGAATGGAATCAACAGGTTCCCAATTTAGATGAAGCCTTTCTATTTCTTGTGTTAAGTGTAAAAAAAAAAAGGGGGAGGGAAACAAAATGGAAAATACTAAAATGAGAGAAAGGTACGTATGTATGTATGTATAGGAAATCCTGGCTTAATAACCTGTCGCTTAACAGCTGTTCTAAGCTACAAAGGACTCCCCTCCAGATGGTTCCAACAGCCACCTGCTACCCCCATGGGATTGCATTTTGGGTGCTTGGCCACCAACTTGCATTTATTGCCATATGCAACATCTTGCGGTCACATGACAATTTTTGGTGTTTGCCCATTTCTGGAGTTTGCTTCCAGTTTCTGGCAAAAAAATGGCCACTGGATAAAATGGATTTGTTTAATGATCACTGTGTTTGCTTAACAACTGCGTTGCTCATTTAACAACTGCCAAACAAAAGATCATAAAATCAGGCATGGTCATGTGGTAACCCGCTCAAAAAACAACCACCACAACTTACAACCATAAATTTTGGGCTCAGTTATGGTCATAAGTTGAGGACTACCCGCATGTTTTTATGATTATGTATGTAATTAATTTATATAGCCGCCCATCTCATCAATGCGACTCTGGGCAGTACCAACATAAACAGCATAAAGAGCATGGAAAAGTACAATGGTCACTGAGAATAAACTAAAAAAAAATCCATCTCGACATCTCAAGGGCCTTCTGATCTTTTGAAAACGAATCTCCCATGCAATGCATTTTCGGTCTGCTTGGGATCTGTTTTTGGCCATGATCTAATTTTTGGCCATGATTCCAAATAGACCAAACCTAACCCTAACCCTATATTCATTTTAATTGGCAATCGAATTTTCCCATTTAATTTACTGTACTCCTTTCCTTAGAAAACCACTAAAAATCTATCCCTACCATTAGTTTTTGGCCAATATTTCAAACAGATCTAACCCTAGCCCTAACCCTAACCTAAGCGAAACCCTAGATCAGACATGTCAAACTTGCGACGTCACATGACGTCGCACAATATATCGGGATGGTTTTGCCATTGCCGGTAATGGGGTGGGCGTGGCTTCCGGATGACGCATCCGGCCCGCGGGCCGGCAGTTCGACACACCTGCCATAGATTCATTTTAACCGTCAATGTTTTTTTCCCCCAGATAATTTACTGTGCGTCAGAATTTAGTCTGAATGAAAAGCTGTAACTGCTCCTTTCCTGAGAAAAACAAGAATCTATCTCTACCATTAGTTTTTGGCCATGATTCCGAATAGACCTAACCCAATATTCATTTTAATTGGCAATGGAATTTTCCCATTTAATTTAATGTGCTCCTTTTCTTAGAAAACGACTAAGAATCTATCCCTACCCCTATCCAGATTTCCCATAAGCAACTACTCAACATAGCAAAGCAGAAGACCCATTCTGTTCTGACATCTGAGGGTAGATGCTACTGAGGTTTTCAGAGATGGCTGCCAAGTCAGAATGAGTAGTTTTTCAGAGGCAGTATATACAGGAAATGCACCGTCATTTCTGCATATGCAAAGACTGCAGCCATGTTAAGATTATTTGCAGGATTGGCTACAACTACCTAGTATCCACTTTGCTTTACCTGGCATTACTGTCTCCTGTCTGTTCTTCTGGCTTCTCAGGTGCTTGTTCAGGATTTCTCTCCTCTGGCTCAGAAACATCTGGGAACAGCTGATCTTCATTTTTTGGTAACTGGAACAGTGAAATAAACATGAAAGGGCAAGTGTTAATGGTCCTAAATGGGATGGCTAGAAAAGCGTTGTGTTTCAAAACCATAATGAGGTTACTATAACCATCTGGCAAAAAGTGAATTTGCTAACTCGTAGATTAATGCAATTTTTATGAGAATTATAATTATTTAATCTAGCGAATGCTGGAGAATTCAGAGTAAGAAAAGGAAAAATGATATGAAGGGTATTTAAAAATAGCATCATTCTTGTATTTCAGTGCATCCTTGTTAATTAATTTGTATCCGGTCTTTATTATTTCTATAAATAACTCAAGGTAGTGAACATATCCAGCACACTTGCCCACAGCAACAAGCCTGGGGGATGTCTTGGGCTGAGAGGGAGAAACTGGCCCAAAGTTACCTTGCTGGCTTTCTTGCCTAAAGTGGGACTAATAATAATAATAATAATAATAATAATAATAATAATAATAACAACAACAACAACAACAACAACAACAACAACAACAATAATATAATAAAGTTGGAAGGTACTTTGGAGGTCATCTAGTCCAACCCCCTGCTCAGGCAGGAAACCCTATACCATTTCAGACAAATGGCTGTCCAGTCTCTTCTTAAAAACTTCCAGTGTTGGTGCGTTCACCGCTTCTGGAGGCAGATTGTTCCACTGGTTAATTGTTCTAACTGTCAGGAAGTTTCTCCTTAGTTCTAGGTTGCTTCTCTCCTTGATGAGTTTCCATCCGTTGCTTCTTGTCCTGCCTTCAGGCGCTTTGGAAAATAGCTTGACTCCCTCTTCTTTGTGGCAGCCCCTGAGATACTGGAACTCTGCACTTGAACTCACGGTCTGCTGCTTTCTAGCTTGATGCCTTAACCATTAGACCAAACTGGCTCTTACTGTTACTATATGATTTGTTTTCCTAACAGCCCTCTAATAATTTTGAACAGACAAAAATGCGCAGAGTATTTCTAAAACCACTAAAATTAAAAAAACCACACTAATAATAGAAATGTATTAAAAAGTACCGAAATTATAACCAAGAGTCTTAACAAGTTACACCTTTATTCATGTCTAAGCATCATGTGGAAGGAAACAGTACCTGTGTAATAAAAGTAGGATTATGTTCACTGGCACAATCATTTTCTTTCAACCAAGGTGTGTCTTCTACATCATTCGGATGGCTTTGGCTCACGTCGCTCATTTTAACGCCATATTCTACTTCCTTGGGATTGCATACAAAGTTTTCTTTCCTTGGGCTCTGCAGAAATAAATTCGGGATTTGTTTTTTTTTTAATTAATGAGACAAATGACACCACCGTTAAAATAGAAATGGTAGTTACTGAATAAACAACCAAGGGAAACATGGATGCTATGTGACATTCCTTCAGTTCATGTCGATTAAAAATATAAAACCACAACGTGGGAGAGTTCAACACTATCTCTGCCTGTGCATGAAACAAATACAACCTTTCTCAATACCTGGTTTAAAGAGTATTTAGATGCCCCTTAATTTTCATTCTGACAACTTGCATTATAAAATATTCTCCTGGCCTTTCAGAAATCAAAGAAGTAGAAAGCTGTAAATCAGGAGGAGGAAGATTGCTCCAAATTAACCTTCTCTAAAACGATAGCTTGCAGATGTTTTGAACTTTCAAGACTCATAAACCTCCCTGGCTGGGAGTTTCTGATTGGAAAGTTGAAATGTCATGCATGTTACACTTTCTGCTTCTTCTCAACACTAGAGTTTTCCTTGTCATTAATTGGAAGTAAAACTCCACTAACTTTATTTAACACTGTCAGATAAACATTTTCAGGGTCGAACTATGGCAGTGATGGAGAACCTTTTAGAGACCGAGTGCCCAAAAACCACCTTGCCCCTGCCCTGCCCCCACCTCTCCTGCCCGCAGGGCCACCCACTGCCTCCACGGCCGACCACAGCAGATTGCCCAGGCGGCCCAGCAGTGTCATGGCGGCCACGCCCTCTGTCCGCGCCCTGCAGCATCATCTGCACGCAATGGGGCGCGAGAGTGGAGTCTTGTCCTCGCTGCCTGGCTGCCATGTCCTTGGCTGCACTGCTCCGCACAGGCTGCGCCCTGGGTGACTCTCCTCTGGGGGACTGCTAGTGAGGAGGGGGCCACGGGGGGTGGTGGGGCTAGGGCAACAGCATGCGTGCCCACAGAGAGAGCTCTGAATTCAGAGGTTCGCCACCACTGAACTATGGGATTCTTGATACTTTCTAAATTGGATTGTTTGCTTGCAGATGTTTCATTACCCAGCTGGGAAACTTCATCAATGCTCTGATGATATTACCTAGTTAGATATGTCTACAAGCAAATAACCAGACTCAGAAAGCACCAAGAATTCCACAAACAACACTTCCTCTTACTGTAAGAAAATAAAGGTTAAAAACTCCTCGAGGCTAGAATGTCTTGGTGGCTTCATGGACATGTCCACGTTGTCTTCCCAACCGTGACACAGAATTGGATTGTTGCTGCTCTTTTTCATTTTAGCTGAGATTGGCTGGGGGCCCTACCCAAGCACAAACAAGGCCTCCAACTGCTCAGCTGCTTGAAATCCACCAAGATCAGATCAAATTCTATCTCCATGGTAGCACTTGGAAAGAACCTAAGTCCTTGAGATTATAATACCCACAGAACCCTGTTTTTGTCTGTGTTCCACTGAAAGACTCTGAATATATTACCTGCAATAATTTAAAAGGGTTTTCTCTGACGAGGGCCGGACTTTGTGAAGGGGACAGATCTGAAATGCCAATAATATTCAGTCCTCTCTTTTTCTCACGCAAACAGGCCTGTTGATGCCTTTTTATTCTTTCCATCTGTTCCTCCAATGTCATTCGTGGGCGAGTAGTTTCTGCCAAGCATAATTGCTCCACTGCGCTTCTCGGCCTTTCCTTGAAAGAAAAAAAAAAGGGGTGATAATAAAAGTATTTCCTCAAAGGATACCGTTTTGCCACCGATGCCGCACCCTTCTGCAGCAAGGCTGTTTAAAATCCTACATAAACAATCATCAAGAAACTCTATGCGTGCGCATCATCTAGAATAACAGTGGGTGAATTTTCAGCCCTGTAATAATGCCCAAATGAGCCGGCCACCAACTGTTAGTTAGCCACAGAATGGGCTGCTCTGATAAAAAGGCATAGCCCTGTAATTTTTCTCTGCCCATTTGAATTTTCTCAACAGTTTTATCAGTGGAGATTCTAATCCAGATGTCAAACTCAAGGCCCGCAGGCCAGCTTCAGCCCCTGATGTGTTTAAATCTGGCCCCGCAAGCAGACTAATAGGAGGAAGTGATTGAGTATGTAGCGAGGAGGGGCTGAGCTGAAGCAGCGGCAGCGCCAGAGAGGTCTGGGGGAGAGTCAGCTGGAGCTGTGGTGTTGCTGGGGCTCTCCTGAGGCCCTGGGATCAGTGAGTGGGGCTTTCGGCGGCCTGGGGGTGGCAGTCTTCGGGGGAAGAATCAGCTGGAGCTGCGGGAATGCCGGGGCTTGGCGGGGACCCCAGAATCAGCACACGCAGCTCCAGCTGATGAGTGCTGCGTGAAAAGGCCAGCCGGGCAGTGAGTGAACACATGGGGGAGGAGAGGATACAAAAGGAGGGCTTTTGGCGGGAAGTAGGAGTGAGGGGGAAGAGAAGGCGATAGGGAGGAGAGGAGAGATGTCAGTGGGGCAAGCCTGAGGGAGAGAAGGGGGTAGAATAGGAGAGGCTTTTGTGGGAAAGCCTGAGGGAAAGAAGGGGATAATAAGGGAGGCTTCTGTGAGGCAAGCCTGAGGGAGAGAAGGGGATAGAATAGGAGAGGCTTTTGTGGGAAAGCCTGAGGGAAAGAAGGGGGCGGTGTTGGGAGGGACTCGTCACTCCCACGTCACGCCGCTTCTGCGCGAGCTGCATTGGCTGCCGGTAGCCTTCCGGGTGCGCTTCAAGGTGTTGATTATGATCTTTAAAGCGCTCCATGGCATCGGACCTGGTTACCTTCGAGACCGCCTCCTGCCACAGATTACCCCCCACCGACCTGTACGCTCTCACAGAGTGGGTCTCCTCAGGGTGCCGTCGGCCAGGCAGTGCCGGCTGGCGACCCCAAGGGGGAA
>NW_015387158.1:525535-533575 GCF_001527695.2 Protobothrops mucrosquamatus
CTGGCCTAGGGGATTTTATAGGGGTTTTAATTACTTTTAATTGGACATATTCAAATATTTCGTTTTAATTAAATTTTTAATTAGGCATAATATGTATATATGTTAGTATTTTATCTAATTTGTCAGCCGCCCTGAGTCCGAAAGGAGAAGGGCGGGATATAAATGCAATTAATAAATAAATAAATAAATAAATAAATAAAATAATAGGGGAGGCGTCTGTGAGGCAAGCCTGAGGGAGAGAAGGGGATAGGAGAGAAGAGGCTTTTGTGGGGCAAGCCTGAGGGAAAGAAGGGGACAGCAACTGGCCCTTTGAGGGCAGCCATAATGCTGATGAGCCCCTCAGTGAAATTGAGTTTGACTCCCCTGTTCTAATCAAAGGCTGCATTAGATGACTATGTTGTCAAATCCTGTGTGATGAAGCTAGATCCAGGAAACAGGAACCACAAAGAGGTTGCAGTTGCTCCTCCGGTTCTTCAAGGTTCTTCCTTCTATCCCTTACGGCCGTATTGCTGCCATGTTACTAGCTGAGATGCCATACTGATGAGAGCATTAGAGGAAGCCAAGAACGCAATCTTATTTCTTTTAAATACCGTTCTTAGATCTATCTTCTTTGTTTTCCTTAAAGTCACGTAAGAAGCGATTGTTGAAGATTCTGGGGTTGGTGACTTTGTTCTGGGTGGCACAACTCCAATGGGAAAGTGTGACCCTATAAAACAAGAGAAAGGCATTTAAAGTATGCCACAATGTCAGAACTATGCTTCGTTCCAGTGAGAAGCATGTTAATCTTATACATTTCCAGATTTAATATAATAGGACTTAGCAAGGATTTTGCAATACAATCACCTTACATTTCCTCAACCTGTCTTCCCCGTTCCATCTGCCCAATATAGAGGAATAGACTTTCAGAATGTCTAACTTGCCTTTAACCACCATGGTTGGGACTTCTACTCTAGTACAGCAAGGCAACTTCTGATTTCAGAAGACTGTAAAGTGCAAAGAATTTGCACCACGCATTAAGTTCCAGTTAAGATAATTTATTGCTCAGGCCTATTCACAAGAATCCAGTCAATTAATGGGCAGCACTAAATTGGTGCTAGCTAAGAGTCAACGGAATTCAAGAGGAGTTGGACTTAGATGTTTGTGGGAATATAATGACTCCAGGCTGATTACTCTCTTGATTCTGCCCCCAGATTCTGCCTGCTTTTCTCCTACAGGTTGCACTGTACTCAAATAAGATATATTAGACTGAAATCAGAGAAATATAGAATAAAACTGGAACTAATCAAGATGCAAGGTTCTTGGGCCAATTGACCCTCAGTGTGTTATGACAAATGGTAGGTATTACCATTTTGGGATACATATAGTACATAATATTTTGATAAATAGTCCTCATTTAGCACCTACATCTGGCCGTTTAAAAACTAGGTACAGCCCTCTTTTCTGAACATCATCTTCTCATCTTCTGCAATTTTTATGAGAAGCATTTTATCAATAAGAGCCACCTACATCTATATCCAATTGGATGTCGGCCTAAGTCCCTTAGAAAAACAGCATAATTTTTGGGATCCCAACCAGTCTTAAAATAAAGCCTACCAGTTATTCAGTCAAACACCTTGCCTTAACAGAAAAAGTATCCTGTAACCGTACAGCAGTTTTCACTAGCGATGGTTTTGCTTTTTTTTTTCATCTCTAAAGTAAAGAAACAAACCAACACTGTGCGAGACTAAACATCCATGCTTTCACTTTTTTCCTACATTCACAATTTTGCAAGCAACTCTCTCTGAAAGGAAATTCTATTATTGCTTATGTAAACGTGGAAACTGTTTTGCCAAGAGACCTGGACTACTGAAATTACACTGTTCAAACTGTCTCCAGCTAATTCATTCCACTTATGCAAACAGCAAGCATAAACTGGTCTTCAGAGACCATTGGCAAGGCAATAGTGAAGTCCCAGTTTTAGAGGCCTTTAAATACAGTGAAATGTTTTCTCCTCACTAATGTCAACAGTTTCTTTTAAAGTTTATAGACCTGCATTTTGGAAATTAATTGGCGTGCTTGCTACAAGAGAGTGCCATTGTGCTAAAGTTGGCAGGCAAGGGAAATGCAAAGGAACTCTCATTAAAAAAAAAAAAGATTGCCTAGCACAATCACAATGCTTCAAAGAAGAAGAAAATGCCATTTTTGGCACTACGTCCAGACTGAATTACATTATTACCCGACAAGACTGAAACTTTATTTTGGTCATTGACCAACAACAACAAAAAAACCATTCAGTAAAACAAATAAAGCAAAGTTAACCATTAACATCAATGACTACTGGAACCATGTGTGGGTTAAGCTTACCTATAATGCAGCAAAATTGGTTATATAACAAATAATGCACATAGCAATTATCTGATAAAAAGGATAATTAGTTAGTGGCGAATGTCCCTGTAGAACTGGCAGTATAAAAGAATAATAATAATAATAATAATAATTTAATTTGTACCCCGCCCTTCTCCTCATAGGACTCAGGGCGGCTAACAGCCTCATAAAAACCACAATACAATAATACAATGATATCTATATTAAAAACCGAATTAAAAGAAAATATTTAAGAACATGTGGTTTCTATAGCACCCATGTCACAGGGCACTGTCATGTTTCATAAGGGGTTTTTTCCCTATATTTCCTTTCCAAAACAGCTGTGGGGAGGACATTGGTTATTACTTTTAAAGCCCTTCATGGTATGAGACCAGGTTATCTAAGGAATCAACTTGCCCCAATGGTCTGGCAGAAGGGGCATAGCGTGGACTCCATCAGTCAAAGAGTTTTGGCTGCCAGGATCTAGGAGAGCCTTTTTTGCTGTGGCCCCCATCTCTGGAATATCTCCCCATCTGAAGTGAAGTTTGCTTCCACCCTTTGGGCCTTCAGGACCGGCTCTGCCAGTTATTCCGAGCTCTACCAGTTTAGCCCTGATGGGGTTCCTCAACACCGGAGGTGGTTGGTGAATTAACTGAGAAGTGTGCTGTGCTGATCTTGCCTTTTTTGCCTTTAATGTATGTGATATTTTCTACATTCATATTAATTGTAAGCTGTCCAGAGTTGTTTTTCCAAGTGAGATGGGTGGCATATAAATTTAATGAACAAACAAAATCAAGCTATAGATCAGTGGTGGTGAACCTATGGCACGGGTGCCAGAGGTGGCACTCGGAGCCCTCTGTGGGCACACGTGCCGTTGCCCCAGCATCCCGTGACCCCCTCTCCAGCAGCCCCCCTGAAGGAGAGTCATCCCTGAGCGTGGCCCACGTGGAGTAGCGCAGCCAAGGATATGGCAGCCAGGCAGCGTAGACAAGATTCTGCCCTCATACCCCATCGTGCACAGTTGATGCTGCAGGGCGCGGGCAGAGGACATGACCGCCATAGCGCTGCTGGGCTGCCTGGGCGATCTGGGGCGGGCCCTGGAGGTGGTGAGTGGCCCTGCGGGCAGGCGAAGCAGAGGATAGGGGACAGAGTGGGGGCGGGGCAGGGGTTGGAGCAGGGGCGGGGCTAGTTTTTGGGCACTCGGTCTCTAAAAGGTTCGCCATCACTGCTATAGATAACGGTCTCCTGAATTTGGGAACTGTGATATGATATAAACATGAAGCTACTACAGTGGGGTCCTTGGTGCTCTCTGAGCTTGGTTGTTCTCTTGCAGATGTTTCGTTACCCAACCAGGTAACAACATCACTGCACTGGTGATGTTACCTACTTGGGTAACGAAATATCTGCAAGAGAATAACCAAGCTGAGAGAGCAGCAATGATGCACACACACAGAGTTTTAGCCCTAAGCTACAAATATTTTATTGAAGCTGGCATAGGAACTAAAATTTGGTTATTTACAAATATATTGAGAGAAAAAAACAGCACTTTCTGTTTGGCCTTCTGTGTCTAAGATCTTTTGCCTTAATATTGATCTAGCTTGTTCTAGACCCAAAGTTAAGATGGCATGACTGGAAAAGCCATAGTGGATTAGTTTCTTTTGGTTATCTGTTTCTCAGGACAACTTGAAGCTGTCTGCCATTCTTAGATAGGTCAGTCCACCAGGATTGTGGTGCAGTTTTAGCCCGTAGAAAAAGATATTTAACTAGAGATTGGATTCAAATTTACTGACTCCTGCTTCCTGTCAAAGTATTGCGTTTGGGGAGGCAGTGGGTAACCTGAAACTTGCTTCTCAAAAATTTTGCTGGAATTCTTTTTAAGGTAATCATGCTGTTATATGATCCTAATTGAACCCTGTGTAGCTGTTGTGCTCCGGCTTTAGCTGCAGACAAGCTAATTGCAACAGGGATAAACTGTGCTATGCTGGCAAAATAATAAATTTGAATAGTTGAAGTCACTCTCTGGGCATTAGGAGAACATAATTAAGGTGGGCATCCCTGCATCCTGAAACTTGAAAAGCTAACCCTAAATATTTAAAGTTTTTAACTGGCTCAATGGATTACCCACCTAAATTCCAATTTTAAACATTTGGAGAAGGTGAGAACCTTGGTCTTGGAATAATTTATTATTAATTCCCCCTCAATACAATAATCTGTGAGGCTCTTTTAAGGCCAATGGAAGACAGAATGCCTGTGTCATCAGCATATGCTAGTAAATTGATAGATCTATGGTCTAATTTGGGAGGATGAAAAGTAGAGGTATTTAAGTGAAAAACCAATAAATTTATATAATTATTAAAATGAGGTCAATATAGAATACATACACTGGTGGGATTCAGCCAGTTCGCACCACTTTGGCAGAACCTGGAGCTAAATTTTTTTTGTTGCCCAGGCCCAGAATGGACTTCCGGAAGCAGCATCCACACAGAGAACCAGTTGTTCACATATTTGAATCCCACCACTGAACACGTACCTTTTTAACTCTCCCACCTGTCTATCCCTCCCCCCCATTTCGTTAGAGATATATCCTTGGTTAATCACTTGACTTTCAATCTTGTGATACTCACAAATTTTAATGAGCAGCAGAAGCTGATGTTTATCTATTGTGGTGTATTTAAATTTACACTATAGTTTAGATCTAGATACTGTCTCGAAAGCTGACCTAAAATCAATACATGCTGCATAAAGGAATTATCCAGATTTGTGGGTATACTTTTCTCCATATCAGGGGTAGGCAACCTTGGCTCTTTTATGACTTGTGGACTTCAACTCCCAGAATTCCTGAGCCAGCCATGCTGAGGGGAAAGGGAGAGGTTCCCATGCTGAGCCATGCTGGCTCAGGAATTCTGGGAGTTGAAGTCCACGAGTCATAAAAGAGCCAAGGTTGCCTACCCCTGTCCTAGGTGTTGCAGCATACTCTAACACTACAATGGTTGTAGGTGTGAAAGCCAGCCATAAGTCCCTTTTTTCAGCGCCTCTGTAATTTCCAAGGGTCACTAAATGAATGACTGTAAGTTGAGGACTACCTATATAGGGCTATAAATATTATTTGAGAAAGATGGGGCTACCCATGTTCAGAAGATTTTTTTTTCACCCAGCAGCACTATTACTTTGTATTTGTTTTTAAAAAAGAGGCACTTTTCATATTGTTCATCAAGCAAGCAAGCTAGCATTATACAGTAAAATGTACCTGCAAAAATTATAGCAATTCATCGTTTGCCATCTATACTGGTTTTCTCATAGCCATAACAGTTTCAGAGTTTTGTTACAAAAGAGAAGCAAAAATATACTAATCCTCACAGCATCAATGGTCTTAACATTTTCTCCAGGCTTTGCTCTCCATAATAATATATAGCAGTGATGGCGAACCTTTTAGAGACCGAGTGCCCAAACTGCAACCTAAAACCCACTTATGCATCGTCGGGTGCCGGGTGGGTGTGGCCCATTGGGTGGGCGTGGCTATGGTGGTAACAGCAGACTGGGTGGGACTAAAAAGTTCAATCAATCAATTCCAACTTTGCAAGATCTTTTTTTTTTCCTGCGAGAAGTTGAAANTGATTGATTGAACCTTTTTTTTTTTTTGTACACGGCGGAGGCCTAAAGCGAAAAGGTTTTATAAAACCCAGCTGAAGGCCTAGGACTGGGGCGACGGCACGCGTGCCCACCGAGAGGGCTCTGAGTGCCGCCTCTGGCACCCGTGCCATAGGTTCGCCACCACTGATATATAGTGACCATGATCGAAAGTCAGGGAACTTAGCTAAGTCATTCCATATACCACTTGGAAGTATTGTGCTAATTTACCCCAAATTAGTGATTTGGAAATGGCTATTTCCTGGAATACGTAAAACAATAGTGCAAAATCTATGAAAATCCCTCTTCTGGCATCACACCGGGAGTCGCAAACTAAAGGCCTTCCAAATACTGCTAAATTATATGTTATAGCTCAGCTGTTTCTAGATGGCTATAAGTTCTCCATCTGTTAACAACAGGACTTAAAGATCTTAATATGCAACCACGAGCTATTTACATAGAAACAACCCACAAAGAGCAATTTCAGATCAGGCTCAGATCTCTCCTCCCGCTGTTTCGAAGTGCAGATAGTTAAGCATTTAAAGACGAATCCTTAAAATAGACTTGATTCCATTTTCCCTCCACACGCCCTATCCTGAGTAAGTGTACTGTGTATACAGATGCATTATGTGTGTTATTATAACAATGTTTTATGTATACAAATGCAAATATTAAACTATTGCAGGTAGTCCTCAACTTACGACCCCAATTGTGTCCAACATTTCCACTGCTAAGCAAGGTAGCTGTTAAGTGAGCTTTGCCCCATTTTACGACCTTTTTTGCCACAGTTCTTAACTGAATCACTGCAAGTGTTAAGTGAATCATTATAAACCTAGCTCCCCCCACTGCTTGTTGAAAGGGGGCTGGGAAGGTTACAAATGGTGATTACATGATTCCCCCCAGACAGGGCAGCAACTGTCATAAATACAAGTCAGTTGTTAAGGGTCCGAATTTTGATCACATGACGATGGGGATCCTGCACCAGTAATAAGTGTGAAAACTGGTCATCAGTTATTTCTTTTCACTGCAGTTGCAGTTTTGAACAATCGCTAAACAAACGGTTGCAAAACGAGGACTGCCTGTACTAGCAACTGCCTCAATAAAAGACAATTTACCAATCAGGAAGATGTAGACATGCCTAGTTTTCTTATTTTTATTATTTTTATTATTATTATTATTATTATTATTATTATTATTATTATTATTATTATTATTATTATTATTATTATTATTATTATTTAATTGCTACGGCTTAGTTCCTTAACTTAAAAAATGTGACGGGGTAAAATAATTTTTCAGGCTATTTTGCTCTTCACTCACTCTTGGATATTGTGAAAAAAACACTACGGGGAAGACTGCTGTAGTCTGAAAATAAATATTAAGCAATTAATGTTGATTATCTTGCAAGTCTCTAGGACAAAGCCCCGATAAAATGCACGGGCCTAATTAGTTGATCAATAGTGCTACGATGAATGCAAATGCACACACAAATTAACATTGCCCACATAAGGACACTTAAATCGCTCAAACTAAATGAAGATTTATATTGAGCCTTAAATTTTGTTCACTATTTTCTTTACTATTAATGGATGCCAGGACAATGATCTTATTGGGCTCATTTATGGTTTATTAGATGGTTTGAAAAAAACTGTACGTATCTGTCCATATCTAAATAGAGAGCAGTAGTATTGGTTGCTTCAGAAGATATTATTAAAAGGACGTTTTTTTAAAAAACTAGACACCATCCCTTCTCAAAGTAAAATCATATTCAGTGTAATTCCTGCTCTGAGACAGCACATCGTAGCCTACATGTTCTTCAAGTACTTTCCCAATGTTTCCTTATATTCAGGTGAACCCTCCAAGGAGATGATGCAATTGCATCTAAGGCTATTTATTCCATTGCTGAGCTGTCATTATTATAATGGCATGGGGCCAGGTTACCTGTGGAACCGTCTCTGTGTCATTACATCAGCCTGTCTCACCTGGTTAGGCAGAGATGGTTTATTGCAGGCCCCAGAATTTAATAATAATAATAATAATAATAATAATAATAATAATAATAATAATAAT
>NW_015387158.1:533830-538487 GCF_001527695.2 Protobothrops mucrosquamatus
TAATAATAATAATAATAATAATAATAATAATAATAATAATAATAATAATGATGATGATGATGATGATGATGATGATGATGATGATGATGATGATGATGATGATAAAGTTGGAAGGGACCTTGGAGGTCATCTAGTCCAACCCCCTGCTCAGGCAGGAAACCCTATACCATTTCGGACAAAGGGCTGTCCAGTCTCTTCTTAAAAACTTCCAGTGTTGGCGCATTCACTGCTTCTGGAGGCAGGTTGTTCCACTTTGCTGGCTGAGGAATTCTGGGCGTTGAAGTCCACAAGTCTTAAAGTTGCCAAGGTTGAGGACTCCTGCATTGGCTGTAGATGGAAATGAAGCCATTTTAAAGCAAAGGGTCTCATTAATACCTTTAGTCACAGAAGCTTCTGATTCAGAAACTGGGTCTGCTTTTTCTTCTCCATTCGATTCATCAACTTCGGTTACAGTGGTTAGTTCAGGTTCACTTTTATAAAGCCGATAGTCAGGACCCTAGAAACGAACCAGAACACAAACATAGATTCATTCTCCTTGTTTGGTTTATCAAAACAAAATTGCAAAGGAATTTCCTGTCACGTATGACAAAATTTGTATCAAAATCTGAAGCTCCGCTTCAGAAAAAGTCAAATTGTTCTAATTTCCTATGGAATGATCCCTAAACACTTTTTTTTTTCATTTTCATTTTTGAGCCTTTTCCTTGCCTTATACATTTAAAAAGTCTTTAAAACTCTGTTCTCTCTCCAATTTCTTTTCTGTTCAAATATAAATCATATACTCCCGCTGGCAGGGAGTTTTCTGTCATGATTTTTTTTAAAAAAAACTTTGGAAAACCCCGTCTGCATGACTGGTTTTGAATAAATGGTAATAAAAACACACGCCAATAAAAATGGCAAGTTTCAACACTTACTGTATACTCAACAGAACAGAGCAAAAATCTTGTTCTAACAGTGTGAAATGACACTGTCTTTTATTTATTTTTTTGGGGAACCTAACACAAACTTGCAACCAATCTGAGTCAAGTGATACATTGATATTCACAAAACATGGGGGGGGGGAGGGAAAAAAAACCCCACCCCAAAACAAAAATCAGAAATGGCAGACGTGAATGTTCCTTGGAAAAAAATGAAACAAAAAGACGAAGCTGAGAAAGGGAAAGCAACGTAAAATTAGTGGAATGTCAATCGAACAAAATGGCAGCTGTGAGGGAGAGGAGACGGGAAGGGTACATAATGGCGGACAACGTGGCAATGGGGGCCACTTACAGAGTGAGCTCCATTTCTTTGGTAGCCTTGAACTTGATGAATCTTCCTGTCTTCAGGCAGATGGACGGGGCCCCTGCTATAACAGAGCAAGGAGCTGCTATCACTGGGCAGAGGGGGGATTATGGGAAGCTGCTCTGCAAAGTCATAGGACCGAGGGAGTGGAGGACGAGGTGGGACTACTTCCTCTTCCTAAAGATTGCAGAACAGTCACCTGATTTAGATGTGCTCATCTCTCACAAGGGTTACACAACTACGTTCAAATATTTCACAGCAGTTACAAGACAGTTTGGAATTAAGAGGGAAGCTGCTGTCGCACGAACGATAGACTGGAAAATCTCAATGACGTCAGTTAGATACACAGAGGTGTACACACAACTCTTCTTTTCTTTCCATAACACACCTGGGTACCGTTTGAAAATATGCGTTAGTTCCCCCACCAACCTCAAGCAAATGAAATAACTTTATTTAGGACAAAAATACAGGTAGTCCTCGACTTAAAAACAGTTTGTTTAGTCAGTGACTGTTCAAAGTTACAACAGCACTGAAAAAGTGACTTATGACAGTTTTTCACACTTACGACCGTTGCAGCAGCCCCATGGTCACGTGGACAAAATTCAGAAGCTGGGCAACTGACTCATATTTATGAGGGTTGCAGTGTCCCGGGGTCACGTGACCCCCTTTTGTGACCTTCTGACAAGCAAAGTCCATGAGGAAGCCAGATTCTCTTAACAACCATGCTCCTAACTTATCAACTGCCATGATTCACTTAACAAATGTGGTAAGAAAGGTTGTAAAATGGGGCAAAATTCACTTAGCAAATATCTCACTTAGTAACATAAATTTGGGGCTCAGTTGTGCTTGAAAGTTGAGGACTACCTGCAGCTCTTTACATAAAGGATTATTCTTTTTCCTCTCCTGTGAATTTATTTACATTTTTTGCTTCATTTTATGCATTGATATATCCCTATGCATATCAATGTTTAAATGTAGCTTTATTCACCAGGTGTGAATAAGTTCACCAAGGAATCATGAAATATTTCCCATATAATTTGTCCAGTTTTTTAAATACTTTGATACCAATGTAGTTGACAATGTCCTTTTAAAGCAGGGGTGTCAAACTCAATTTCATTGAGGGCCGCATCAGCACTGCGGTTGCCCTCGGGGGGGTGGGGCGGGTAGGTGTGGCCAGGGTGGGTGCAGCCTACTGGGTGGGCGTGGCTGGAGTGGATGTGGCCTACTGTGTGGGCATGGCCAGCTCTACATCGTTTGCGTCAAGGGGGCCTGTGGGGGCCTGGGCAGGAGTGGGACAGATCTGAGGGTCTCTGGCAGAAGGGGGTGGGACCGGGGCAAGCGCCAAGGCATGGTCCATTTCTTCATTCCTCACAAAGGGTGACACCTCCCCAGCATGCACCCAGCGGGCGGGGCCGGCGTGGCAGTGGCTGGTTCCTCGCTGTTTCTAGACGGCCTTGTGGAGCTAAGACTGAATGCCTTTCAGCATAGATGGCCACCACAAAATTGTACATTGGCTCCTGGCCAGCCTGGGCCAGGGCCAAGGCAGCGGGGGCTGTTCCCTCACTGTTTCCAGGATGGCTTCGCGGGCCACATGAAACCACTTCGCGGGCCGCATCCGGCCCCCGGGCCTTGTGTTTGACATGTCTGGTTTAAAGCAACTGTGTCTTGATATTCCACTCATACTAGAGATAGCAATCACATTCAGCTTCCTACATTTTATTAAACTGTTGTTTCAAGTGCTAATTATATGAGGCTGCAGATACACACACATATGTTTGTATGATGTGTGTGTGATGAGGGAACCAAAAACAAAATCAATATTCAAATTTATATACATAATAATTTTAATCTGAATGCTTAGCCTTTAAATGCACCCCACCTATAAATATCTTATTGAAACATGAAATATACTCATAAGTGGAGAAACAGGAGCTTAAATTGGAAATTAAATAGCTTCTATGGAATCTTAAAAAAAGTAGAAAAAGAAAAACATACCTCATTTTTATACTTTGGTGAAAAGGTCTTTGATGCTATGATACCTATTTAAAAATAAAGCAGAATGTTTAGCTTATCATAAATAATAGTTAAAAATGATGGTCGCAGTAGCACAGATTTGCAGTGATTTAGAGTTTCTATTATTTCCTTTTCGGTCTTGGGAAGTAAAATTGCATTTAATCAAACAAGAATAAGAACAGCATTTACTCATTGTACAGGCTTCTCTGCTAGTCCCATAGATCTGCCGGAAGTCAATATGCTATATGCTAATTTACCTGCCTCCGTGGTGCTGTTTCTTTGCTGCTTATGTTTACTCAAACCTTCCATTACATCCTGAATTCGCCAAAGCTCTTTCTGAATCTGAGCACGCTGTATTCCAGCCGATTCACTCTGCCAGAGATAAAAGTTAGCGATGAGGCACCATGCTTTTAATGCATCCAATTATTTTCAGCTGGTATCATGCACCCTTTTATGTTCTGTTCTGAATCTACCGATATTTTCCTGGACCTAATCAAAAGGCTATTTGCTGGCTTCTCTCAAGATAACCAAACTCTCAAGATAGTTACTGCTGCAACAGTTGGCACATGTAATTATGGAATAGCAAGTTCTGCCCAGTTGAAATTGTGCACAACATGTGAGATGTGCACAGCAAAGGCAATGGTAGTAATGCAGCTCAGATTATCTAGTGGGGCTCTGGATAAGTAATCAAAGAGGAGCTCTGTTGTCTAGTGGGGCTCTGGATAAGTAATCAAAGAGGAGGAGTAATCAAAGAAGGAGGGAAAGAAACAAGTCCAGCCTTAAAACCTGAGTTGACAAGGGCATTCTCTGGCCCTCAAACCCTACCCAGCTGGTTCTTCTAAAAACATGTTTTATTAGTGGCAGGTAATTATGGACTCAGGAATGATTCTATCCGTGGTTTTTAAAGACTTCTGGATCATCATCAAGGTGGGAGCCAAATGGATCATATAGCAATACCATTCGCTAAATTTCTCTGTAACGCTACCCTTGTGAACCATTGGTCCTTCCACTATGTTCATACAATGCTTCGTATATTTAAAACGTTCCAATTTTCTTTCTTTTTTTTTTCCAGAATCACATCAACTCCATCTAGTCCTCCCCTTCCTGCCAACTGATTCTCTCTTCCTCCCTTTGTTCTTCTGCAAGCTGATCTCCATTCCTTCAAGATGTAATAATAATAATAATAATAATAATAATAATAATAATAATAATAATAATAATAATAATAATAATAATAATAATAATAATAATAATAATAATAATAATAATAATAATAATAAAGTTGGAAGGGACCTTGGAGGTCATCGAGTCCAACCCCCTGCTCAGGCAGGAACCCTACACCATTTCAGACAAATGGCTGTCCAGT
>NW_015387158.1:541180-548764 GCF_001527695.2 Protobothrops mucrosquamatus
GGGGGGGGTCGTGGGGGGAGGCGAGGCTGGGGCAACGGCATGTGTGCCCACAGAGAGGGCTCCGAGTGCCACCTCTGGCACGCGTGCCATAGGTTCACCACCACTGCCCCAATGCAAAACCCATTAACCTCCCGCCCCCTGCTAACATTAGAACAATCATTTGATAGGATCCATATCATTCTGGGGTCTCCAGACCTGCTGGCAAAACCATGGCTTCAGGGCCTTTTGAAAAAGTGTCACAGTGGGGGGGGGGCAATCTTATGTGCACAGAGATGATGCTGCCACAGAGAAGGCCCTTCTTCTTGGCCCCACCAGGTGGATCTCCTTAGGAGAGGGGACTTGTTAACATCCCTGCTCCCTGCTCTGAGAAGATTTGACTGGGAAAAGATGGTGCTTCAAATAAACTGCTCCCAGCCCATGTAGGGAGCTACAGATCATAAAATCCCATACCCAAAAAAATGCTATGGAACCAAGTTGATATTCTGGTCGCACCTGAACCTCGCCTGTCCGTTCCAGCTGCTCCTGCATGTGGTTCTTTGTGATGGTTACATCATATTCTAGTTTGTCGTATTCTCTCCAAGCTCTCTCGAGTTCCTGAAAACAAATGTACATACATATATAAAACATATTTGGGTGGCTTGCCACAAAGATGCCTGCATACTTTACAAATCCAAGGACCGTACTCTGTTAAGAAGTAATGCAACATCTGATTTATCGACATTCAGTTAACACTGACAATTAGATCACGTTCCATTGCTAGAAATTTTGTCACTAGTGATCTAAAATAGGAAAGCTGAAAGCCATATTTAAGTGGCATGTGGGCCACATTTTAGGTGGAAGATCATCTGAAAATAATTCTTTCCCTTGCTCAGATTTACTAACAGTGCATCCATGTTGGCATTTCAGCTGCCTGGCTAATTGAGCAAGACCTTGGCATTTCCAGGGACATGTCAAGGTCCAGAGGGAGCCTCACCCCCACCACCCAGGCCCTTACCTTACAAAACCAAATACTGTGACAAAGTGAGGGTGGGTGGGTACATAGGAGAAAAGGAGATAAGCAGACAGAGCAAACACTGAGCAGACAGGGAAGCAGGAGGCAACATCTGGAGACTGATAGCTATTCCGAGAAGGCAAGAGAGCTATCAATCAACTGCCAGGACCACAAACTAGACCACAAACACAAGCAGCACATCCTGGTGGCATTTCTGGTGGGAGCCTGGCTTTGGAGCTCAGCTGGAGTGTTCAAAAGCAGCTCTGCTTTTAAGAGCAGAGCTTGGAGGTTGACCTTGACCTTGGCAGCAACCAGAATAGAAGCAACCTCACTGAGGTAGCATCTCCTCCCAACTAGTGCCATAACTTTTGAAAGGGAGCAAAGACTGTATGTTACTTTAGAGATTTTAAGACGTTTGTTTGGACTGAGTATTAAAGAACAGAGCATTGAAGACAATGTCAACTTTCAAGACCTAGAAGTAACCTGGAGCAATTGTCTGTTATTGGGGAAGGTGTGTGTGGCAACCAAGTAGTGTACACAGAGGTGTTACACTGTGAGGTGTCCAGTCCTTGCAAAGCAAAGAAGCCTCACAAAATAGATCAATACTTTCAAAATGGTAAACAATAATGAGAGCAAGCTACAGTTAAGTGGCTTTGAGCCAGTCATTCTCCCTCAGCCCAACCCACCTCACAGGGTTGTTTGTTGTTGTGGAGAAAATAGGAGGAGGAAGGTGTATTGGATATGTTCAGTGCCTTGAGTCAGTTGTAAAAGTAATAAAAGTGGGACACAAATAAATAAAAAATGAATAATTTAAGATACATTTCATTAGAAGAAATATGAGAAGGGCCCGTCATCTTTTGAGACGGCTGACAACTCGACTCTTCAAGGGGAAATAAGTTTGCCCAGTTTCCTTTATTTATTAGGAACTAATTTTTTTATATTATTTACCGGCCACGCGTTGCTGTGGCTTAGTCTGGTTAAATGGAAAAGAAAGAAAAGAGAAAGCGCACGTTTGTAATATGTTTAATTTCACAATGCTTGTGGGTATGCTTTTACGTCCAACAGATGGCGCTGTTTTTTTTAAAAAAGCATGTTTTTACCTGTCACAGGTGTGACATCTATATAATAGTAGGTATATAAAAACACGCGCGTATTCAAATGCAACGTTGTGTCAAAATTTCAAAGCAATCGGTGAAGAACTTTCGGAGATTTAAGATTTTGAACAAACGAACATTTACATTTTTATTTATATAGATGGTAAAATACGAAACAGAAAAACAAAGAAAACTAGTATTTTAATTTGAAAAAGAAACTGGAAGATCTTGCAGTACCACTGATGAAGAGGGAAGCCCTCTGTTGACTTTCTCTATTGTCACCGGCTCTGTTTCTTGGATTTACTGGGTTGTATTTAATATCAGTTTAGTGAATTCATGGAAGGAGATCCAACAGAATAGTTGGTGCCAGCTTCTTTTGCTCAATTCTGACCCTTCCATTACTTGCCATGACTAATGATTGCCTGCTTGTTCTTTAGTATGGCATAAGTCTTAAAGAGATTTTAATGTGGATAGTTCTTCTAAAAGTGTCCTGTCACTTGCTGCTTGGATACAGTTCATTTGTCAGCGGATTTATAGTTATATTAGTTAGAACCACTGAGCTGGGGCTGACGTCTGGTGACCATATGGACAAATCCTGACTTGTCCCTATAGATGACGATCTATAGCAATTCCAGGTGCATTACAATAATATTTCTAATCCAATCCATTCCCCTGTAATCATTGTGTTGACCCATCTTCTCCTCTCAATTTTGCAATGTATTTACCGTAGTTGTATTTTCCTAGTGCAACCCCAGCATGTTATTATGTGCACAAATAATAAGCTTCTACTTCCTTGTTAATTGTTGCCTTAAAGGCTTGTTCTGGATTGACTTATTTGGTTCTTCCTGAACTCCATTATACTCTTAGTACCCACTTCCAAATTAGTCATTCAAAGACAATAATTATCTCTGTTTTTCCCAAATGGCCATCATTCATAGTATTTATTATCACTGGGAGAAGCACTGCTTTAACTATTCTGATCTTTGTGTGTCGAAGTATGCATAAATCATGAACTTGTCTATGTTTGTCATTGCCTTCTTGAATAAGATTAATCTGCTCTTTACTTTTCCAACACGTGGTACCTCTTTTTCTGTTCTAAAATAAAAGTGTCTACCATTCTCATTTCTTGGCAATCATTGTGAATTTACAAGTGACGTTACCTTCAACTTAAAATTTTAGATTAACCCAGACTTTTCATTTTCCTGTTTTACTCTCCTAATGAGCATTTCTGCAACTAGTAATGTGCATTAGTTGGAACTGAATGTTTTGGAGAACTCTGAAATCTTCTGTTTTCCTCTCTGAACCCTCGCCAAATATCGTCCAAATGATGCCGTCCTTCAGGCATGTCTATGGTTTCTGGATGCAAGTTGCCACTTTCGCTTGGTGAATATAATTTCAGAAACTGATCTGGAGAAGATTCAGCATGAACTGGGGTGGGGGGGGAAGGAAGAGGAAGAGGAGAGAGATGGGAACAAACATCCAATAGTTCTCCTGAACATTTTGCTCCAGAATCAACAAATCTTGTGTATTTTACTTTCAAGGGACAAAAGGTGTCATCTGCGTATCTCTAATACTTTGTGTTTCATCCTGTGATTTTGTTTCCAGCTGCAATCTCTTCCAATGTTGTCATTTTTCTAAAACTTTTGCCAAGTAAGTTAATCATAAATGATGACAAAACACATCACTGTTTCACTCCTTCTCCTACACTGAATCTCTTTGTTTCTCCAAATTCAGTTCTTACAGTAGCTTCTTGTTTATTTTGAACTTTGCTCAAAAGAATAATCAAGTAGCTTGGCATGCCTATTAGCCTTAATGCATTCCACATTTTGGCTTGCTCTACCTGATCAAAGCCTTCCTTTAGACAATAAAGCAGAAGCAAACCTCCTTAAATTATTTTGCCCTCTTCATTATCCACATTAGCTGGCTAACCTTAGGTTACCCTGCCTTTTCTGAAAATCATCTTCAATGAAGCTTCTGTTCTCTCTTCTCCCCCAAAAACAGAGATGATAGTACAAGGCTTTTGCAGTACGACTGTAACATATATTGTACTGTTACAAGATACTGTACGACTGTTACGGATATTGTACTACCACACGGGGGTAGTACAATAAACGGGGGCCAGAGCAAATGTTATTTTTTTATTTAGCGTATGGCAAAATGTTAAAACGGACATCACAACTACATTCTCAATGAACAAATATGAAATATATTTATAGAATAAATATGTATTCCTTTTACAAATCCAAAGGTAGACTATTTATAATTATATAGTCAGTACATGATGAAATTTTGCCATCAAAGAGCACTGTTTCACAATATGTCACACTATTGTCTGTTTTTTCACAATATGTCACACTATTGTCTGTTTTGGAGCACCACAGCTACATTTTGAGGAGGAGAGCTTTCCCTATTTATGGAGGACACTAGTGCTCTTGCCATGTTGTGTCCTAACCCTGTTGAGGGATTGACAAGGTCTTACAGGGTGAATTGAATCCTTTGGTTTTAGCTGTAACGCAGAGAACGTGCAAAAGTAATACCACAAGAAACATTTGTTCCTACATCAACACTACCATGTATTTGATATTTTTAAAAGTAAACCGCAGTTCTTTCAGAGGCATGAAGAAGAAGAAGAGATGGTGGACTTTGGCTAGTCCAGCCAACTGTCAAGGATATTAATTGGGATTCCTGCACTGAATAGGAACTAAGACTCAGTGGCCTAAGAAGTCCCTTCTAACTCTATGATTCTATAGCTATAGGTAAGTCTGTATCTTCGAGATGAATTGAGTTGAGGTAGTAAATATGGATGTTTGAAACATTTTGAGTCTGGACCAAAGAGAAACATTCTGTGTCTTAAAATGCTCCCCATCCTTTGTAGGGAAAAAAAATCAATAGTTTTAATTTCTTAATTTATGAATATTTGACATAGGGGAGCAGGGACACCAACATTTACTATTAATAAGCATTTCATATGTTTAATATATTGCCTGAAAAAAACAGAGCATAATCTAAAGCCAGTGTTTCTCAACCTTGGCAACTTGACGATGTGTGGACTTCCCAGAATTCCCCAATCAGCAATTCCAGACAATATTCTGGAAAAACAGTATTTAGATTTTTTCACAGTACCCTCTAGGTCAGGGGTCTCTGACCTCTGGGCTGTGGCCCGGTACTGGCTGGCGAGTGCGTGCATGTGTGGACACACCCTCCCCACTCGTGCTAGTGCCACCGTGCGGGTGCTAGCGGCCCAGTTTATGCATGCACATGAGTGCTAGTGTCGCCAGTGTCACGCGGGTGCCAGCGCCACCAGCATCACCATGAATGCGCGCAGCCTGCTTGCTTCCGCTATGCGCGCGCCCGTTTTGTGCATACGCATGTGTACATTTCCCTGCTCCTCCCTTGCCCTCCGGACCGCCAGTGCGGAAAGGTTGGGGAACTCTGCTCTACGTATTCCACTAAGTGGAACAGACTTGTGTGCCACAGAGCTGTTTAAAATAGCTGGGGTGTTTAATTACAGGTAGTCCTCCACTTACAATGACAATTGAGTCCAACATTTCTGTGGCTAAGTGAGACATTTGTTAAGTGAGCGTTGCCCCATCGTATGACCTTTCTTGCCACAGTTGTTAAGTGAATCATTGCAATTACTAAGTTAGTAACATAGTTGTTAAGTGAATCTGGCTTCCCCACTGACTTTGCTTGTCAGGTTACAAAAGGTGATCGCAGGACCCCAGGACACTGCAACCGGCATAAATATTAGTTAGTTGCCGAGTGTCTGAATTTTGATCACGTGATGTGGCAGTGGTTGCAAGTCCCTTTTTCAGTGCCATTGTAATTTCGGTCACTAAATGAGTGTGGTAAGTTGAGGACTACAAAGTAAGTAGGGTAGTAGGCTGTGTTTAAGTCTAGGCATCTAAAAATAAGATGTCTAGCAGTAGACAGGAATTTGATAAAAAGCAGTTTGGGGATAATTACACAAAAACAGTACAGATGGGAATGGCAAGGGATCAGGCTAGGGATCTGATTAATTTTGACTACAGAAACAACAAGCTGAAAGATTTGTGGTGATATATTTCCATGAAATTGCTTTTGAAATGACAACTTGAATAAATATGCCAGCTTGATGACCTCAGGATATTTTAAGATAATTTGTCTGACAGGCAGTGTATATTTTACTGATTTTTTTTTAGTTTTTTTTTTTTAATAAAGGCATCCCTTTATTCCACTGGAGCAAAATAATTTCCATCCAGACTTTCTAAACCTGCTATAGATTTGGCAAATCAAGACAAATCGGCATTTGCAAGCATGTAGTAAGAAAAAAACCACATAGACACCTCTACAATAAGAGACGTCACTTAACATACCAGCGAGGTTTACTAAGGAAAAATAGTGGCATTTTCTTACCGCTGTAGCTCGAGATACTTCCCGACAAGTGCTAAGCAGGCCGTTCTGTAAATCATCCCTCTGTAAGATGACATTTTGTATGGCAGCTGGATTTTCTTCATTCATTTGTATCTCTTGGCTGGCTGATAGCAGAGCTTGCTCAAGCGTGTACTGTGGTAATAAAGGGAATAATTTTTTAATGTTCTGCATCATTGGACTGATTTTCTTTTTACTTCACTTATCAATGTTCTGATAATAAAGCGTGCAAAATAACATAAATCTGGAACAATAAATATAATTATCCTACTTTTTCCTTGTGCAGCTGCTGAAGTTTCTCTTCGAGGGCCTGTACCACTTTATCTTGTTCACATAACCGGCTAAGCTTAGCCTAGTGCAGAAGAAAAGTTGTTGATAATTCGTGCCACTAGCTGCTTTGAAATACTGACTATTGACATAAAGACTCTATACACACATGTGCGTGCAAGGCTGGAGAAAATGTCCAACAGCAGATCTTCACTTTTCAATTCAAAATCATGCATTTGGCTGGAAACAAAAGCTCAAACATCTTTATTAGTCCACTTAAGTACCATACTTTGAACTACTGGTCTCTCTCTCTCTATGTATGCCACTATAGGCACATGGAAATTAGATTCAAGTCAGGCATATAATGACCTATATAAGCCCATCAGAAAACCACGATAGATGTATAATGCGTTTCTTGATAGAAAACTCGTCCACACAGGAATATATACACATTTGAACTAAGAACTTATCAAAAGAATAAACCAGGCCCCCAAAGCAATAAACTCAGTAAACCCTTACAATTCACTGATTTGTAATTGGCTAGAATAAATAATAATAATAATAATAATAATAATAATAATAATAATAATAATAATAATAATAATGATAAAGTTGGAAGGGATCTCGGAGGTCATCTAGTCCAACCTCCTGCTCAGGCAGGAAACCCTATACCATTTCGGACAAATGGCTGTCCAGTTTCTTCTTAAAAACTTCCAGTGTTGGCGCATTCACCGCTTCTGGAGGCAGGTTGTTCCACTGGTTAATTGTTCTAACTGTCAGGAAGTTTCTCCTTAGTTCTAGGTTGCTTCTCTCTTTGGTTAG